>NC_140178.1:85123155-85240410 GCF_963971535.1 Notolepis coatsorum | reverse complement strand
CATTAGGAGTGTGTTGTGTTCAACAGGAGTGTGTTGTGTTCAACAGGAGTGTGTTGTGTTCAACAGGAGTGTGTTGTGTTCATTAGGAGTGTGTTGTGTTCATTAGGAGTGTGTTGTGTTCATTAGGAGTGTGTTGTGTTCAACAGGAGTGTGTTGTTCAACAGGAGTGTGTTGTGTTCATTAGGAGTGTGTTGTGTTCATTAGGAGTGTGTTGTGTTCATTAGGAGTGTGTTGTGTTCATTAGGAGTGTGTTGTGTTCATTAGGAGTGTGTTGTGTTCATTAGGAGTGTGTTGTGTTCATTAGGAGTGTGTTGTGTTCATTAGGAGTGTGTTGTGTTCAACAGGAGTGTGTTGTGTTCAACAGGAGTGTGTTGTGTTCAACAGGAGTGTGTTGTGTTCATTAGGAGTGTGTTGTGTTCATTAGGAGTGTGTTGTGTTCATTAGGAGTGTGTTGTGTTCATTAGGAGTGTGTTGTGTTCATTAGGAGTGTGTTGTGTTCATTAGGAGTGTGTTGTGTTCATTAGGAGTGTGTTGTGTTCATTAGGAGTGTGTTGTGTTCAACAGGAGTGTGTTGTGTTCATTAGGAGTGTGTTGTGTTCATTAGGAGTGTGTTGTGTTCATTAGGAGTGTGTTGTGTTCATTAGGAGTGTGTTGTGTTCATTAGGAGTGTGTTGTGTTCAACAGGAGTGTGTTGTGTTCATTAGGAGTGTGTTGTGTTCATTAGGAGTGTGTTGTGTTCATTAGGAGTGTGTTGTGTTCAACAGGAGTGTGTTGTGTTCTTAGGAGTGTGTTGTGTTCATTAGGAGTGTGTTGTGTTCATTAGGAGTGTGTTGTGTTCATTAGGAGTGTGTTGTGTTCATTAGGAGTGTGTTGTGTTCATTAGGAGTGTTGTGTTCAAGGAGTGTGTTGTGTTCATTAGGAGTGTGTTGTGTTCATTAGGAGTGTGTTGTGTTCATTAGGAGTGTGTTGTGTTCAACAGGAGTGTGTTGTGTTCATTAGGAGTGTGTTGTGTTCATTAGGAGTGTGTTGTGTTCATTAGGAGTGTGTTGTGTTCATTAGGAGTGTGTTGTGTTCATTAGGAGTGTGTTGTGTTCATTAGGAGTGTGTTGTGTTCATTAGGAGTGTGTTGTGTTCAACAGGAGTGTGTTGTGTTCATTAGGAGTGTGTTGTGTTCATTAGGAGTGTGTTGTGTTCATTAGGAGTGTGTTGTGTTCAACAGGAGTGTGTTGTGTTCATTAGGAGTGTGTTGTGTTCAACAGGAGTGTGTTGTGTTCATTAGGAGTGTGTTGTGTTCATTAGGAGTGTGTTGTGTTCATTAGGAGTGTGTTGTGTTCATTAGGAGTGTGTTGTGTTCATTAGGAGTGTGTTGTGTTCATTAGGAGTGTGTTGTGTTCAACAGGAGTGTGTTGTGTTCATTAGGAGTGTGTTGTGTTCATTAGGAGTGTGTTGTGTTCATCAGGAGTGTGTTGTGTTCATTAGGAGTGTGTTGTGTTCATTAGGAGTGTGTTGTGTTCATTAGGAGTGTGTTGTGTTCATTAGGAGTGTGTTGTGTTCATTAGGAGTGTGTTGTGTTCATTAGGAGTGTGTTGTGTTCATTAGGAGTGTGTTGTGTTCAACAGGAGTGTGTTGTGTTCATTAGGAGTGTGTTGTGTTCATTAGGAGTGTGTTGTGTTCAACAGGAGTGTGTTGTGTTCATTAGGAGTGTGTTGTGTTCATTAGGAGTGTGTTGTGTTCATTAGGAGTGTGTTGTGTTCATTAGGAGTGTGTTGTGTCATTAGAGTGTGTTGTGTTCAACAGGAGTGTGTTGTGTTCATTAGGAGTGTGTTGTGTTCATTAGGAGTGTGTTGTGTTCATTAGGAGTGTGTTGTGTTCATTAGGAGTGTGTTGTGTTCATTAGGAGTGTGTTGTGTTCATTAGGAGTGTGTTGTGTTCAACAGGAGTGTGTTGTGTTCATTAGGAGTGTGTTGTGTTCATTAGGAGTGTGTTGTGTTCATTAGGAGTGTGTTGTGTTCATTAGGAGTGTGTTGTGTTCATTAGGAGTGTGTTGTGTTCATTAGGAGTGTGTTGTGTTCAACAGGAGTGTGTTGTGTTCAACAGGAGTGTGTTGTGTTCATTAGGAGTGTGTTGTGTTCATTAGGAGTGTGTTGTGTTCATTAGGAGTGTGTTGTGTTCATTAGGAGTGTGTTGTGTTCAACAGGAGTGTGTTGTGTTCATTAGGAGTGTGTTGTGTTCATTAGGAGTGTGTTGTGTTCATTAGGAGTGTGTTGTGTTCAACAGGAGTGTGTTGTGTTCATTAGGAGTGTGTTGTGTTCATTAGGAGTGTGTTGTGTTCATTAGGAGTGTGTTGTGTTCAACAGGAGTGTGTTGTGTTCATTAGGAGTGTGTTGTGTTCATTAGGAGTGTGTTGTGTTCATTAGGAGTGTGTTGTGTTCAACAGGAGTGTGTTGTGTTCATTAGGAGTGTGTTGTGTTCATTAGGAGTGTGTTGTGTTCAACAGGAGTGTGTTGTGTTCATTAGGAGTGTGTTGTGTTCATTAGGAGTGTGTTGTGTTCAACAGGAGTGTGTTGTGTTCATTAGGAGTGTGTTGTGTTCATTAGGAGTGTGTTGTGTTCAACAGGAGTGTGTTGTGTTCATTAGGAGTGTGTTGTGTTCATTAGGAGTGTGTTGTGTTCATTAGGAGTGTGTTGTGTTCATTATGAGTGTGTTGTGTTCAACAGGAGTGTGTTGTGTTCAACAGGAGTGTGTTGTGTTCAACAGGAGTGTGTTGTGTTCATTAGGAGTGTGTTGTGTTCATTAGGAGTGTGTTGTGTTCATTAGGAGTGTGTTGTGTTCATTAGGAGTGTGTTGTGTTCATTAGGAGTGTGTTGTGTTCATTAGGAGTGTGTTGTGTTCATTAGGAGTGTGTTGTGTTCATTAGGAGTGTGTTGTGTTCAACAGGAGTGTGTTGTGTTCATTAGGAGTGTGTTGTGTTCATTAGGAGTGTGTTGTGTTCATTAGGAGTGTGTTGTGTTCATTAGGAGTGTGTTGTGTTCATTAGGAGTGTGTTGTGTTCATTAGGAGTGTGTTGTGTTCACAGGAGTGTGTTGTGTTCATTAGGAGTGTGTTGTGTTCATTAGGAGTGTGTTGTGTTCATTAGGAGTGTGTTGTGTTCATTAGGAGTGTGTTGTGTTCAACAGGAGTGTGTTGTGTTCAACAGGAGTGTGTTGTGTTCATTATGAGTGTGTTGTGTTCATTAGGAGTGTGTTGTGTTCAACAGGAGTGTGTTGTGTTCATTAGGAGTGTGTTGTGTTCATTAGGAGTGTGTTGTGTTCATTAGGAGTGCGTTGTGTTCAACAGGAGTGTGTTGTGTTCGTTAGGAGTGTGTTGTGTTCATTAGGAGTGTGTTGTGTTCATTATGAGTGTGTTGTGTTCATTAGGAGTGTGTTGTGTTCATTAGGAGTGTGTTGTGTTCATTAGGAGTGTGTTGTGTTCATTAGGAGTGTGTTGTGTTCATTAGGAGTGTGTTGTGTTCAACAGGAGTGTGTGTGTCTTAGGAGTGTGTTGTGTTCATTAGGAGTGTGTTGTGTTCATTAGGAGTGTGTTGTGTTCAACAGAGTGTGTTGTGTTCATTAGGAGTGTGTTGTGTTCAACAGGAGTGTGTTGTGTTCATTAGGAGTGTGTTGTGTTGATTAGGAGTGTGCTGTGTTCATTAGGAGTGTGTTGTGTTCATTAGGAGTGTGTTGTGTTGATTAGGAGTGTGTTGTGTTCATTAGGAGTGTGTTGTGTTCAACAGGGGTGTGTTGTGTTCATTAGGAGTGTGTTGTGTTCATTAGGAGTGTGTTGTGTTCAACAGGAGTGTGTTGTGTTCATAGGAGTGTGTTGTGTTCATTAGGAGTGTGTTGTGTTCATTAGGAGTGTGTTGTGTTCATTAGGAGTGTGTTGTGTTCATTAGGAGTGTGTGTGTTCATTAGGAGTGTGTTGTGTTCAACAGGCGTGTGTTGTGTTGATTAGGAGTGTGTTGTGTTCATTAGGAGTGTGTTGTGTTCAACAGGAGTGTGTTGTGTTCATTAGGAGTGTGTTGTGTTCATTAGGAGTGTGTTGTGTTCATTAGGAGTGTGTTGTGTTCATTAGAGTGTGTTGTGTTCAACAGGAGTGTGTTGTGTTCAACAGGAGTGTGTTGTGTTCATTAGGAGTGTGTTGTGTTCATTAGGAGTGTGTTGTGTTCATTAGGAGTGTGTTGTGTTCATTAGGAGTGTGTTGTGTTCATAGGCGTTGTGTTGTGTTCAATAGGAGTGTGTTGTGTTCATTAGGAGTGTGTTGTGTTCATTAGGAGTGTGTTGTGTTCATTAGGAGTGTGTTGTGTTCATTAGGAGTGTGTTGTGTTCATTAGGAGTGTGTTGTGTTCATTAGGAGTGTGTTGTGTTCATTAGGAGTGTGTTGTGTTCAACAGGAGTGTGTTGTGTTCATTAGGAGTGTGTTGTGTTCATTAGGAGTGTGTTGTGTTCATTAGGAGTGTGTTGTGTTCATTAGGAGTGTGTTGTGTTCATTAGGAGTGTGTTGTGTTCAACAGGAGTGTGTTGTGTTCATTAGGAGTGTGTTGTGTTCATTAGGAGTGTGTTGTGTTCATTAGGAGTGTGTTGTGTTCATTAGGAGTGTGTTGTGTTCAACAGGAGTGTGTTGTGTTCATTAGGAGTGTGTTGTGTTATTAGGAGTGTGTTGTGTTCATTAGGAGTGTGTTGTGTTCATTAGGAGTGTGTTGTGTTCATTAGGAGTGTGTTGTGTTCAACAGGGTGTGTTGTGTTCATTAGGAGTGTGTTGTGTTCATTAGGAGTGTGTTGTGTTCAACAGGAGTGTGTTGTGTTCATTAGGAGTGTGTTGTGTTCATTAGGAGTGTGTTGTGTTCATTAGGAGTGTGTTGTGTTCATTAGGAGTGTGTTGTGTTCATTAGGAGTGTGTTGTGTTCATTAGGAGTGTGTTGTGTTCAACAGGCGTGTGTTGTGTTGATTAGGAGTGTGTTGTGTTCATTAGGAGTGTGTTGTGTTCAACAGGGGTGTGTTGTGTTCATTAGGAGTGTGTTGTGTTCATTAGGAGTGTGTTGTGTTCATTAGGAGTGTGTTGTGTTCATTAGGAGTGTGTTGTGTTCATTAGGAGTGTGTTGTGTTCAACAGGAGTGTGTTGTGTTCATTAGGAGTGTGTTGTGTTCATTAGGAGTGTGTTGTGTTCATTAGGAGTGTGTTGTGTTCATTAGGAGTGTGTTGTGTTCATTAGGAGTGTGTTGTGTTCATTAGGAGTGTGTTGTGTCCTTAGGAGTGTGTTGTGTTCAACAGGAGTGTGTTGTGTTCAACAGGAGTGTGTTGTGTTCATTAGGAGTGTGTTGTGTTCATTAGGAGTGTGTTGTGTTCAACAGGAGTGTGTTGTGTTCATTAGGAGTGTGTTGTGTTCATTAGGAGTGTGTTGTGTTCAACAGGAGTGTGTTGTGTTCATTAGGAGTGTGTTGTGTTCATTAGGAGTGTGTTGTGTTCAACAGGAGTGTGTTGTGTTCAACAGGAGTGTGTTGTGTTCATTATGAGTGTGTTGTGTTCATTAGGAGTGTGTTGTGTTCAACAGGAGTGTGTTGTGTTCATTAGGAGTGTGTTGTGTTCATTAGGAGTGTGTTGTGTTCATTAGGAGTGTGTTGTGTTCAACAGGAGTGTGTTGTGTTCGTTAGGAGTGTGTTGTGTTCATTAGGAGTGTGTTGTGTTCATTAGGAGTGTGTTGTGTTCATTATGAGTGTGTTGTGTTCATTAGGAGTGTGTTGTGTTCATTAGGAGTGTGTTGTGTTCATTAGGAGTGTGTTGTGTTCATTAGGAGTGTGTTGTGTTCATTAGGAGTGTGTTGTGTTCAACAGGAGTGTGTTGTGTCCTTAGGAGTGTGTTGTGTTCATTAGGAGTGTGTTGTGTTCAACAGGAGTGTGTTGTGTTCATTAGGAGTGTGTTGTGTTCAACAGGAGTGTGTTGTGTTCATTAGGAGTGTGTTGTGTTGATTAGGAGTGTGTTGTGTTCATTAGGAGTGTGTTGTGTTCATTAGGAGTGTGTTGTGTTGATTAGGAGTGTGTTGTGTTCATTAGGAGTGTGTTGTGTTCAACAGGGGTGTGTTGTGTTCATTAGGAGTGTGTTGTGTTCATTAGGAGTGTGTTGTGTTCAACAGGAGTGTGTTGTGTTCATTAGGAGTGTGTTGTGTTCATTAGGAGTGTGTTGTGTTCATTAGGAGTGTGTTGTGTTCATTAGGAGTGTGTTGTGTTCATTAGGAGTGTGTTGTGTTCATTAGGAGTGTGTTGTGTTCAACAGGAGTGTGTTGTGTTCAACAGGAGTGTGTTGTGTTCATTAGGAGTGTGTTGTGTTCATTAGTGTGTTGTGTTCAACAGGAGTGTGTTGTGTTCATTAGGAGTGTGTTGTGTTCATTAGGAGTGTGTTGTGTTCATTAGGAGTGTGTTGTGTTCAACAGGAGTGTGTTGTGTTCATTAGGAGTGTGTTGTGTTCATTAGGAGTGTGTTGTGTTCATTAGGAGTGTGTTGTGTTCATTAGGAGTGTGTTGTGTTCATTAGGAGTGTGTTGTGTTCATTAGGAGTGTGTTGTGTTCATTAGGAGTGTGTTGTGTTCATTAGGAGTGTGTTGTGTTCATTAGGAGTGTGTTGTGTTCATTAGGAGTGTGTTGTGTTCATTAGGAGTGTGTTGTGTTCAACAGGAGTGTGTTGTGTTCATTAGGAGTGTGTTGTGTTCATTAGGAGTGTGTTGTGTTCATTAGGAGTGTGTTGTGTTCAACAGGAGTGTGTTGTGTTCGTTAGGAGTGTGTTGTGTTCATTAGGAGTGTGTTGTGTTCATTAGGAGTGTGTTGTGTTCATTATGAGTGTGTTGTGTTCATTAGGAGTGTGTTGTGTTCATTAGGAGTGTGTTGTGTTCATTAGGAGTGTGTTGTGTTCATTAGGAGTGTGTTGTGTTCATTAGGAGTGTGTTGTGTTCAACAGGAGTGTGTTGTGTCCTTAGGAGTGTGTTGTGTTCATTAGGAGTGTGTTGTGTTCAACAGGAGTGTGTTGTGTTCATTAGGAGTGTGTTGTGTTCAACAGGAGTGTGTTGTGTTCATTAGGAGTGTGTTGTGTTGATTAGGAGTGTGTTGTGTTCATTAGGAGTGTGTTGTGTTCATTAGGAGTGTGTTGTGTTGATTAGGAGTGTGTTGTGTTCATTAGGAGTGTGTTGTGTTCAACAGGGGTGTGTTGTGTTCATTAGGAGTGTGTTGTGTTCATTAGGAGTGTGTTGTGTTCAACAGGAGTGTGTTGTGTTCATTAGGAGTGTGTTGTGTTCATTAGGAGTGTGTTGTGTTCATTAGGAGTGTGTTGTGTTCATTAGGAGTGTGTTGTGTTCATTAGGAGTGTGTTGTGTTCATTAGGAGTGTGTTGTGTTCATTAGGAGTGTGTTGTGTTCAACAGGAGTGTGTTGTGTTCATTAGGAGTGTGTTGTGTTCATTAGGAGTGTGTTGTGTTCATTAGGAGTGTGTTGTGTTCAACAGGAGTGTGTTGTGTTCGTTAGGAGTGTGTTGTGTTCATTAGGAGTGTGTTGTGTTCATTAGGAGTGTGTTGTGTTCATTATGAGTGTGTTGTGTTCATTAGGAGTGTGTTGTGTTCATTAGGAGTGTGTTGTGTTCATTAGGAGTGTGTTGTGTTCATTAGGAGTGTGTTGTGTTCATTAGGAGTGTGTTGTGTTCAACAGGAGTGTGTTGTGTCCTTAGGAGTGTGTTGTGTTCATTAGGAGTGTGTTGTGTTCAACAGGAGTGTGTTGTGTTCATTAGGAGTGTGTTGTGTTCAACAGGAGTGTGTTGTGTTCATTAGGAGTGTGTTGTGTTCATTAGGAGTGTGTTGTGTTCAACAGGAGTGTGTTGTGTTCGTTAGGAGTGTGTTGTGTTCATTAGGAGTGTGTTGTGTTCATTAGGAGTGTGTTGTGTTCATTATGAGTGTGTTGTGTTCATTAGGAGTGTGTTGTGTTCATTAGGAGTGTGTTGTGTTCATTAGGAGTGTGTTGTGTTCATTAGGAGTGTGTTGTGTTCATTAGGAGTGTGTTGTGTTCAACAGGAGTGTGTTGTGTCCTTAGGAGTGTGTTGTGTTCATTAGGAGTGTGTTGTGTTCAACAGGAGTGTGTTGTGTTCATTAGGAGTGTGTTGTGTTCAACAGGAGTGTGTTGTGTTCATTAGGAGTGTGTTGTGTTGATTAGGAGTGTGTTGTGTTCATTAGGAGTGTGTTGTGTTCATTAGGAGTGTGTTGTGTTGATTAGGAGTGTGTTGTGTTCATTAGGAGTGTGTTGTGTTCAACAGGGGTGTGTTGTGTTCATTAGGAGTGTGTTGTGTTCATTAGGAGTGTGTTGTGTTCAACAGGAGTGTGTTGTGTTCATTAGGAGTGTGTTGTGTTCATTAGGAGTGTGTTGTGTTCATTAGGAGTGTGTTGTGTTCATTAGGAGTGTGTTGTGTTCATTAGGAGTGTGTTGTGTTCATTAGGAGTGTGTTGTGTTCAACAGGAGTGTGTTGTGTTCAACAGGAGTGTGTTGTGTTCATTAGGAGTGTGTTGTGTTCATTAGTGTGTTGTGTTCAACAGGAGTGTGTTGTGTTCATTAGGAGTGTGTTGTGTTCATTAGGAGTGTGTTGTGTTCATTAGGAGTGTGTTGTGTTCAACAGGAGTGTGTTGTGTTCATTAGGAGTGTGTTGTGTTCATTAGGAGTGTGTTGTGTTCATTAGGAGTGTGTTGTGTTCATTAGGAGTGTGTTGTGTTCATTAGGAGTGTGTTGTGTTCATTAGGAGTGTGTTGTGTTCATTAGGAGTGTGTTGTGTTCATTAGGAGTGTGTTGTGTTCATTAGGAGTGTGTTGTGTTCATTAGGAGTGTGTTGTGTTCAACAGGAGTGTGTTGTGTTCAACAGGAGTGTGTTGTGTTCATTAGGAGTGTGTTGTGTTCATTAGGAGTGTGTTGTGTTCAACAGGAGTGTGTTGTGTTCATTAGGAGTGTGTTGTGTTCATTAGGAGTGTGTTGTGTTCAACAGGAGTGTGTTGTGTTCATTAGGAGTGTGTTGTGTTCAACAGGAGTGTGTTGTGTTCATTAGGAGTGTGTTGTGTTCATTAGGAGTGTGTTGTGTTGATTAGGAGTGTGTTGTGTTCATTAGGAGTGTGTTGTGTTCATTAGGAGTGTGTTGTGTTCATTAGGAGTGTGTTGTGTTCAACAGGAGTGTGTTGTGTTCAACAGGAGTGTGTTGTGTTCATTAGGAGTGTGTTGTGTTCATTAGGAGTGTGTTGTGTTCAACAGGAGTGTGTTGTGTTCAACAGGAGTGTGTTGTGTTCATTAGGAGTGTGTTGTGTTCATTAGGAGTGTGTTGTGTTCATTAGGAGTGTGTTGTGTTCAACAGGAGTGTGTTGTGTTCATTAGGAGTGTGTTGTGTTCATTAGGAGTGTGTTGTGTTCATTAGGAGTGTGTTGTGTTCATTAGGAGTGTGTTGTGTTCAACAGGAGTGTGTTGTGTTCATTAGGAGTGTGTTGTGTTCATTAGTGTGTTGTGTTGATTAGGAGTGTGTTGTGTTCATTAGGAGTGTGTTGTGTTCATTAGGAGTGTGTTGTGTTCATTAGGAGTGTGTTGTGTTCATTATGAGTGTGTTGTGTTCATTAGTGTGTTGTGTTCATTAGGAGTGTGTTGTGTTCAACAGGAGTGTGTTGTGTTCATTAGGAGTGTGTTGTGTTCAACAGGAGTGTGTTGTGTTCATTAGGAGTGTGTTGTGTTCATTAGGAGTGTGTTGTGTTCATTAGGAGTGTGTTGTGTTCATTAGGAGTGTGTTGTGTTCATTAGGAGTGTGTTGTGTTCATTAGGAGTGTGTTGTGTTCATTAGGAGTGTGTTGTGTTCATTAGGAGTGTGTTGTGTTCATTAGGAGTGTGTTGTGTTCATTAGGAGTGTGTTGTGTTCAACAGGAGTGTGTTGTGTTCATTAGGAGTGTGTTGTGTTCATTAGGGGTGTGTTGTGTTCATTAGGAGTGTGTTGTGTTCATTAGGAGTGTGTTGTGTTCATTAGGAGTGTGCTGTGTTCAACAGGAGTGTGTTGTGTTCATTAGGAGTGTGTTGTGTTCATTAGAAGTGTGTTGTGTTCAACAGGAGTGTGTTGTGTTCAACAGGAGTGTGTTGTGTTCATTAGGAGTGTGTTGTGTTCATTAGGAGTGTGTTGTGTTCATTAGGAGTGTGTTGTGTTCATTAGGAGTGTGTTGTGTTCAACAGGAGTGTGTTGTGTTCATTAGTGTGTTGTGTTCATTAGGAGTGTGTTGTGTTCATTAGGAGTGTGTTGTGTTCATTAGGAGTGTGTTGTGTTCATTAGGAGTGTGTTGTGTTCATTAGGAGTGTGTTGTGTTCATTAGGAGTGTGTTGTGTTCAACAGGAGTGTGTTGTGTTCATTAGGAGTGTGTTGTGTTCATTAGGAGTGTGTTGTGTTCAACAGGAGTGTGTTGTGTTCATTAGGAGTGTGTTGTGTTCATTAGGAGTGTGTTGTGTTCAACAGGAGTGTGTTGTGTTCAACAGGAGTGTGTTGTGTTCATTAGGAGTGTGTTGTGTTCATTAGGAGTGTGTTGTGTTCAACAGGAGTGTGTTGTGTTCATTAGGAGTGTGTTGTGTTCAACAGGAGTGTGTTGTGTTCATTAGGAGTGTGTTGTGTTCAACAGGAGTGTGTTGTGTTCATTAGGAGTGTGTTGTGTTCATTAGGAGTGTGTTGTGTTCATTAGGAGTGTGTTGTGTTCATTAGGAGTGTGTTGTGTTCATTAGGAGTGTGTTGTGTTCATTAGGAGTGTGTTGTGTCCTTAGGAGTGTGTTGTGTTCAACAGGAGTGTGTTGTGTTCAACAGGAGTGTGTTGTGTTCATTAGGAGTGTGTTGTGTTCATTAGGAGTGTGTTGTGTTCAACAGGAGTGTGTTGTGTTCATTAGGAGTGTGTTGTGTTCATTAGGAGTGTGTTGTGTTCAACAGGAGTGTGTTGTGTTCATTAGGAGTGTGTTGTGTTCATTAGGAGTGTGTTGTGTTCATTAGGAGTGTGTTGTGTCCTTAGGAGTGTGTTGTGTTCAACAGGAGTGTGTTGTGTTCAACAGGAGTGTGTTGTGTTCATTAGGAGTGTGTTGTGTTCATTAGGAGTGTGTTGTGTTCATTAGGAGTGTGTTGTGTTCATTAGGAGTGTGTTGTGTTCATTAGGAGTGTGTTGTGTTCAACAGGAGTGTGTTGTGTTCATTAGGAGTGTGTTGTGTTCATTAGGAGTGTGTTGTGTTCAACAGGAGTGTGTTGTGTTCATTAGGAGTGTGTTGTGTTCATTAGGAGTGTGTTGTGTTCAACAGGAGTGTGTTGTGTTCAACAGGAGTGTGTTGTGTTCATTAGGAGTGTGTTGTGTTCATTAGGAGTGTGTTGTGTTCAACAGGAGTGTGTTGTGTTCATTAGGAGTGTGTTGTGTTCAACAGGAGTGTGTTGTGTTCATTAGGAGTGTGTTGTGTTCAACAGGAGTGTGTTGTGTTCATTAGGAGTGTGTTGTGTTCATTAGGAGTGTGTTGTGTTCATTAGGAGTGTGTTGTGTTCATTAGGAGTGTGTTGTGTTCATTAGGAGTGTGTTGTGTTCATTAGGAGTGTGTTGTGTTCATTAGGAGTGTGTTGTGTCCTTAGGAGTGTGTTGTGTTCAACAGGAGTGTGTTGTGTTCAACAGGAGTGTGTTGTGTTCATTAGGAGTGTGTTGTGTTCATTAGGAGTGTGTTGTGTTCAACAGGAGTGTGTTGTGTTCATTAGGAGTGTGTTGTGTTCATTAGGAGTGTGTTGTGTTCAACAGGAGTGTGTTGTGTTCATTAGGAGTGTGTTGTGTTCATTAGGAGTGTGTTGTGTTCATTAGGAGTGTGTTGTGTCCTTAGGAGTGTGTTGTGTTCAACAGGAGTGTGTTGTGTTCAACAGGAGTGTGTTGTGTTCATTAGGAGTGTGTTGTGTTCATTAGGAGTGTGTTGTGTTCATTAGGAGTGTGTTGTGTTCAACAGGAGTGTGTTGTGTCCTTAGGAGTGTGTTGTGTTCATTAGGAGTGTGTTGTGTTCAACAGGAGTGTGTTGTGTTCATTAGGAGTGTGTTGTGTTCAACAGGAGTGTGTTGTGTTCATTAGGAGTGTGTTGTGTTCAACAGGAGTGTGTTGTGTTCATTAGGAGTGTGTTGTGTTCATTAGGAGTGTGTTGTGTTCATTAGGAGTGTGTTGTGTTCATTAGGAGTGTGTTGTGTTCAACAGGAGTGTGTTGTGTCCTTAGGAGTGTGTTGTGTTCATTAGGAGTGTGTTGTGTTCAACAGGAGTGTGTTGTGTCCTTAGGAGTGTGTTGTGTTCATTAGGAGTGTGTTGTGTTCATTAGGAGTGTGTTGTGTTCATTAGGAGTGTGTTGTGTTCATTAGGAGTGTGTTGTGTTCAACAGGAGTGTGTTGTGTCCTTAGGAGTGTGTTGTGTTCATTAGGAGTGTGTTGTGTTCAACAGGAGTGTGTTGTGTTCATTAGGAGTGTGTTGTGTTCAACAGGAGTGTGTTGTGTTCATTAGGAGTGTGTTGTGTTCAACAGGAGTGTGTTGTGTTCATTAGGAGTGTGTTGTGTTCATTAGGAGTGTGTTGTGTTCATTAGGAGTGTGTTGTGTTCATTAGGAGTGTGTTGTGTTCAACAGGAGTGTGTTGTGTCCTTAGGAGTGTGTTGTGTTCATTAGGAGTGTGTTGTGTTCAACAGGAGTGTGTTGTGTCCTTAGGAGTGTGTTGTGTTCATTAGGAGTGTGTTGTGTTCATTAGGAGTGTGTTGTGTTCATTAGGAGTGTGTTGTGTTCATTAGGAGTGTGTTGTGTTCATTAGGAGTGTGTTGTGTTCATTAGGAGTGTGTTGTGTTCAACAGGAGTGTGTTGTGTTCATTAGGAGTGTGTTGTGTTCATTAGGAGTGTGTTGTGTTCAACAGGAGTGTGTTGTGTTCATTAGGAGTGTGTTGTGTTCATTAGGAGTGTGTTGTGTTCAACAGGAGTGTGTTGTGTTCAACAGGAGTGTGTTGTGTTCATTAGGAGTGTGTTGTGTTCATTAGGAGTGTGTTGTGTTCAACAGGAGTGTGTTGTGTTCATTAGGAGTGTGTTGTGTTCAACAGGAGTGTGTTGTGTTCATTAGGAGTGTGTTGTGTTCAACAGGAGTGTGTTGTGTTCATTAGGAGTGTGTTGTGTTCATTAGGAGTGTGTTGTGTTCATTAGGAGTGTGTTGTGTTCATTAGGAGTGTGTTGTGTTCATTAGGAGTGTGTTGTGTTCATTAGGAGTGTGTTGTGTTCATTAGGAGTGTGTTGTGTCCTTAGGAGTGTGTTGTGTTCAACAGGAGTGTGTTGTGTTCAACAGGAGTGTGTTGTGTTCATTAGGAGTGTGTTGTGTTCATTAGGAGTGTGTTGTGTTCAACAGGAGTGTGTTGTGTTCATTAGGAGTGTGTTGTGTTCATTAGGAGTGTGTTGTGTTCAACAGGAGTGTGTTGTGTTCATTAGGAGTGTGTTGTGTTCATTAGGAGTGTGTTGTGTTCATTAGGAGTGTGTTGTGTCCTTAGGAGTGTGTTGTGTTCAACAGGAGTGTGTTGTGTTCAACAGGAGTGTGTTGTGTTCATTAGGAGTGTGTTGTGTTCATTAGGAGTGTGTTGTGTTCATTAGGAGTGTGTTGTGTTCAACAGGAGTGTGTTGTGTCCTTAGGAGTGTGTTGTGTTCATTAGGAGTGTGTTGTGTTCAACAGGAGTGTGTTGTGTTCATTAGGAGTGTGTTGTGTTCAACAGGAGTGTGTTGTGTTCATTAGGAGTGTGTTGTGTTCAACAGGAGTGTGTTGTGTTCATTAGGAGTGTGTTGTGTTCATTAGGAGTGTGTTGTGTTCATTAGGAGTGTGTTGTGTTCATTAGGAGTGTGTTGTGTTCAACAGGAGTGTGTTGTGTCCTTAGGAGTGTGTTGTGTTCATTAGGAGTGTGTTGTGTTCAACAGGAGTGTGTTGTGTCCTTAGGAGTGTGTTGTGTTCATTAGGAGTGTGTTGTGTTCATTAGGAGTGTGTTGTGTTCATTAGGAGTGTGTTGTGTTCATTAGGAGTGTGTTGTGTTCAACAGGAGTGTGTTGTGTCCTTAGGAGTGTGTTGTGTTCATTAGGAGTGTGTTGTGTTCAACAGGAGTGTGTTGTGTTCATTAGGAGTGTGTTGTGTTCAACAGGAGTGTGTTGTGTTCATTAGGAGTGTGTTGTGTTCAACAGGAGTGTGTTGTGTTCATTAGGAGTGTGTTGTGTTCATTAGGAGTGTGTTGTGTTCATTAGGAGTGTGTTGTGTTCATTAGGAGTGTGTTGTGTTCAACAGGAGTGTGTTGTGTCCTTAGGAGTGTGTTGTGTTCATTAGGAGTGTGTTGTGTTCAACAGGAGTGTGTTGTGTCCTTAGGAGTGTGTTGTGTTCATTAGGAGTGTGTTGTGTTCATTAGGAGTGTGTTGTGTTCATTAGGAGTGTGTGTTGTGTTCATTAGGAGTGTGTTGTGTTCAACAGGAGTGTGTTGTGTTCATTAGGAGTGTGTTGTGTTCATTAGGAGTGTGTTGTGTTCAACAGGAGTGTGTTGTGTTCAACAGGAGTGTGTTGTGTTCATTAGGAGTGTGTTGTGTTCATTAGGAGTGTGTTGTGTTCAACAGGAGTGTGTTGTGTTCATTAGGAGTGTGTTGTGTTCATTAGGAGTGTGTTGTGTTCATTAGGAGTGTGTTGTGTTCATTAGGAGTGTGTTGTGTTCAACAGGAGTGTGTTGTGTTCAACAGGAGTGTGTTGTGTTCATTAGGAGTGTGTTGTGTTCATTAGGAGTGTGTTGTGTTCATTAGGAGTGTGTTGTGTTCATTAGGAGTGTGTTGTGTTCATTAGGAGTGTGTTGTGTTCATTAGGAGTGTGTTGTGTTCAACAGGAGTGTGTTGTGTTCATTAGGAGTGTGTTGTGTTCAACAGGAGTGTGTTGTGTTCATTAGGAGTGTGTTGTGTTCATTAGGAGTGTGTTGTGTTCATTAGGAGTGTGTTGTGTTCAACAGGAGTGTGTTGTGTTCATTATGAGTGTGTTGTGTTCATTAGGAGTGTGTTGTGTTCATTAGGAGTGTGTTGTGTTCATTAGGAGTGTGTTGTGTTCATTCGGAGTGTGTTGTGTTCATTCGGAGTGTGTTGTGTTCATTAGGAGTGTGTTGTGTTCATTAGGAGTGTGTTGTGTTCATTAGGAGTGTGTTGTGTTCATTAGGAGTGTGGTGTGTTCATTAGGAGTGTGTTGTGTTCATTAGGAGTGTGTTGTGTTCATTAGGAGTGTGTTGTGTTCAACAGGAGTGTGTTGTGTTCATTAGGAGTGTGTTGTGTTCATTAGGAGTATGTTGTGTTCATTATGAGTGTGTTGTGTTCATTAGGAGTATGTTGTGTTCAACAGGCGTGTGTTGTGTTCATTAGGAGTGTGTTGTGTTCAACAGGAGTGTGTTGTGTTCAACAGGCGTGCTGTGCTGTGGGTCGACTCTCTTCCCTCTCCATACAAGAGCAAAGTCCTGTCTGACATCAAGGTGAGACTTAAATCAGCCATAATTCATTCAAATCCATTCAAATGAACCACTCAACGAATCATGCAATCAGTCAGCGTGTGTATGTGTACCGTGTTTGTGTGTGAATACTTATACCTATGTTTTTGTGCTGTTGTTTTTTCCACAGATACCTGCCATCAGGTCCTTCACACAGAGTGATAATACGTCTCTCTGTCAGGTACAGCAGGGGAGCCTGTCTTCACGGTAAGACCTGTCCAGACTACTGTACCTCAGTGATGATATCATAACGCATGTTCTAACCCTCAGGTGTACAATCCCACGTGTAAGAGAACATTCTGATGATGCATGATGTAATGACAGCCACTGACTATGCTACGGAATAGATGCATGGAATGTTTGTTTAGTTATCTGTCTTCCAACATGGCTGCCTGTAACATAGCAACCATTGTTGTTGTTTTTTACATGGCAATAAAGAGACAACGGTTGCTATGGCAAAAATAACGGTCGCAATGTGTTGATGTATGAGAAAATGATATAGACATAAACTGAATAAGTTGGTGTCTTATTACTGGATCTTGTAAACAAGTCACGTAGAACAATAGTTTTCCAGTGTTTTGCACAGAAATTAAGCATTTTCTTTTTTAAAGTGGTCACCAGCGGTTACAGGCAGCCATGTTGGAAGAAAGATAACTACACAATTCCATGCAAGGACTCTTTTGTGGAAATCCAATATACATTTCTGAAAACTGTACACAAAGGATTAAAGGTGAATTATTGAGATGAGCAACCATGGATGTAGCCATCAGAGAAGTCTCTCTCTCTAAACGCTTCATACATTGTTGCAGCAATGTCACTACTAACCCACGTACTCTCACACACACATTAATCAATTAATTCATACATTCGTACATACACATATGTTGGCCAGTCCTCCCCCTGGTGGCGGTTCATGACATGGCAATTCGACGCATGATACTGTAAGAGACTGAGAAAAAGTATTATGGTATTTCTATAAAAGTATCAAATGTGATGTAAATACCATTGATAGCATAGTTCATATCGGATTATACCATGGTATTATTAGTATTACTATTAGTATTAGTAATAATATAACATCATTATTAGTACAAACGTGGTGTGGTGATACATGACTTTTACTGTAGCAGTACCATGGTAATTTATTTATAACATGAAATGAGCCTCAAGCTACCATAATACCTTTTTGTAAGGGATACTCATTTGCATCTATGATGCCGTGCCCTTGTTCCACACACAGGAGGACTTGTTTGGTTTCAAAGTGACAACCAGTGTTGTAATCGAGTCACTAATTCTCGAGGCCGAGTCGAGTCTCGAGTCCCCACTGTTTGAGTCCAAGTCCGAGTCACCAAAGAAGAGCCAGAGTCGAGTCCGAGTTGAGTCCCCATTACCCTACTCCGAGTCCATGTCATCAAGGTTGAGTCTGAGCTGTCATACAAATAAAAAAAGGTCTACATTAAACATAAATGATACAGCGGCCACCATTTCAAAGGGAGTTTATTTACTTTGTGACACAACAGCCAAACAAATGCACTAGCCATCAATATCTTATGCCAAATGATTAGGGCATATTACAACAACAACAAAAATATATATATATATTTATCAATGAACAACTAAGAGTTCTCGTCTGCACTTTCATAGTCAGAATGCAGTTAATGCTCAAGTCCAAGTCCAAGTCCGAGTCATCAGTGCTCAAGTCCAAGTCGAGTCACAAGTCCTGAAAATCTGTCCAAAGGACTCAGACTCGAGTACTACAACACTGGTGACAACAATAACATTCTAAAAGGACTCTTGACAGGAAATACATTTGAGTCCAAACTGTTCCCTAGCAACAATACATACTAATACTGTACATACTGTCCTTGGTCAGTTGGCGTAAAGTGACACTTCCTTTATGTCGCAGTTCCTCATCACTGACGAAGGTGATTGACGACAAAAGATCGGTCCAATCCAGATCTGAGGATGGTGGTTGTTGGAACTGTGATGTCCCACACTTTTCGAGGGTTGAGATTGTGATCCCCACTGAGACTTTGAGTTTCTCTGGTCCATACATCTTATGCAAGGTGAGTTCCATCCTCAGAACTTACAAGTCCGGCTCACAGCTCACCGTTTCTTGTCATGCTTCTAATTTCTACTCTTTCTAATTAAGTCAAGGGGACCAAGCGACCCAAGGTGCTTTCAGAAATATATCCAAAGGCTCAGTCCTCAGTTAAATCCAGTTAGTTACAAGTCAAAAGTGTCTATTAAATATGTAACAATGTAACAAACGTGAATGAGCATTAGAAACGTGCATTTAAGTAAATTTGCTTCAGAAATAAGCTATATGAACTCATTGGACGCCACCGCTTAAGTGCGCCAGAGGGCGGTAGAACACCATCGCTTTAATCAATGGGAGGAGTGGGAGATTTGCGAGTGCTTAAAATATATCTTAAATTATGGCTATGGGTCTAATACACCCGTCGCTTATCAATGAGTTGCTTGCAGTCAACATGTACAAAACGGATTGTTTTTTTATAGGTACATTTCCGTTTTATACCGTTTTGAATACGAGTATAGTTTTGGTGATTTCTAGTAATTCCAGAGAAAGACGCGATAATAGCCCTTTAGTGGAATACACAAAACACATTGTAATTTTTTGGCTGATTTATGAATTGTTTTCAAATAAACGCTAGATTATCGATAGTATACTGTATGTGTCCTCATGCACGATACAGAAACGGGCTGAAAAATCGCTTATCCGTGCATTGGTCGGCGCCAACAGCACGCACACACACACAGACACGTTGTGATCCTGCAAAAATATTAATCCAATTCCTGATCGTCATTCCAAATATTGATCGCGTTTATTGATCCAACGTTATATATCCAAAACACATAATCCACGCTGCTCAGAGTGTCCCCAGTCAATGTGGTATAATATACTGCATGCCCGAGAAGGAAAACCAGCCCTCATGCATCAACGTGTTCTACGCACAGATCTGTGCTTACCCTGTGCGTACGATCATTTCTAAGCAAAGAGTGGGATTCATCAATTTGAACTTGAACTTGACTTCGTGCTTACATCTATGCACAGTTCAGACCTGGCGTACCTAGCGCCCAGTGGTAGAATATATTATTACAACAAGGAAATGAGCTTCTGTGCATAATAACACTGGCACGTTCTGTACGAACCGTAGTTCATTATAGTTCATTGTAAAATAGCAACAGTAGTGTAATTATGGTCAAAACCCTATAAATAGCATTTGGAATAATAGATCTTTCTCTCAGAATGAATGCAGCATGGTTTATATAGCGTTATCGGAATATACGGGGTGTACTGACTGACTGCGCTCCGCGTAGCTTGATTGATTGATTGATTGATTGAAAAGTTTATTAACAGAGTGCAGAATGGGTACAGTACAGTACAGCTCAGTACATACAATTGTTAAGGGGATGCAGACCAGAGAAAGACTTTCGTCTTGTTTACATCAGGGTCCCCCATTTTCAATTCATCATAAATCATAAAGCTCAACTCGTTATTATTCTGCGCAGACCACAGAAACACGGGAACGTTTTGATTATATTTAAAAGGCTTTACGTTAAACGAAACAAGTGGAACTTCGAAGCTGTAAGCAGAATACAAGTCATATGAATATAGTGTTCTTCCCCCTTTTTACTGTATAAGAAAGAATAGAAAACGCATTGCAATGACACTATAGTGGACAGACTATGTATATGATGGGATTCAAGTTCGCGTTTTTGTTGCTCATAGGCATGCTGTCAGAGTATGATATCTTAATCAAACATTCTAGAACATTTGTCGTCACAGATCATGTCCTAATAGAACATAGGCTATGGCATGGATCGTGATATTGTGTGGACTGTTATTATTACTGTACACCGGTACCACCCATTGTGACTACAGCCTTGTGAGTCCCGCACACAAACATGATGGAATTCAAGTTCATGTATTGAAAGGCAGGCTATCATACATGCAGTGAGATTCATTGTTCTTGTATATGCTCTCGTATTATATTGTTTATATAGGCTACCCAATACTGACATCAAAATAGATTGTAGTATGCCTCTAGAAATCATATGCAGCAGGTAGAAAATTGACGGGAGATCCATCGCAATTTGGAATAAAATTGAGGAGAACTTTAATCCCTGGGGTATTAATCAAACAACACGGGAAAAGGCAGTCATATTCCAGCGCGGTCTTTATTAGCCGACAACGAAATAGATGCATCTAAAAATCATATAGCCAATCGAACACAACTAATAAAGGCATTCATATTACAGCACGGTTATAATGACACACAACCAACGCCAAACAGTGGTCAACGAACGGTCTTTATTAGTATTTTGAGCTGTCCAGGCAGAATTGCAGCAATGGTCTTAGGGAGCCGTTGATATCTGACATCACCGTTTACAAGTCCGCCTTTTATTATTTATCCCATAATACGCGATAGTGTCTTGGTTCGACAGCAGTGAATTCTCCGTGGAGTTTCTAACGGGTCGGTCCATTATTTCACATCCCATGGGGGGTGTTTCCTCATTTTCATGACCATATATGGATAATCATGCACGAGCATTGACGGTAGAACAAAGTGGTATTCATCATGACAGGTGTGCGTAGAGCCTGCGTACGCAAGTGTGATGAATGCCGACTTCCCTGTGCGTGCGCTAGTTCTACATTCCGTGCTTACGTGTGGAAGTAGGTCAAGTTCTACGTCCACGTTGATGCATGAGGGCCCTGGACCGGACCTTTTTTTTTTATGCACAGTCCCAGCCAATCCAATCCAATGATGTGCAATACCATCCGGGAGATGATAGGCGGTGGTATTTGCCCTTTTGCGAGCTCAGACCCAATGATAACATCAGGTTGGATGGATGAAAATGAATGGATATCGCTAATAAAAGAAATAACGATTAAAACCCGACTATACTCGTGATTAGCGCTCAAGCGTCGGCGAGTTAACCCGACTATACTCGTGACTGGCGTCCAATGAGTTAAAGAACCAGTACAACAAGGTTCATTCAGTCAGAAAATGTTTATTGCCAGGAGTGTCATACCGATGCTCAGTGTGCTGAGGGGGCGTGGCCTTCTGTTGATTGAAAGGAGCACGCTCCTACCAGAGCTGCCGCTACGTCTGTAGGTCACAGCCTGCAAAACAGCTCCACCCCAAGTACCTAATTACTGGTACAAAAACTGACCTCCACGACCAAATTAGTTTGAAAGAAAATGGGTGAATATTTTAATTGCATGTGTAGTGTACATAGTATCACTGATAACCAAATATTAAGTCTGAACATTTATGAGTATGCAGCGATGTGTTTTTATTCTCTGCATAAGGAAACTATACCGTTGTGGCTGTGTTCTTTGTCGTTTCCATGGACATAGTAAAATGGTAAATGGTGCATTTATATAGTGCTTTTATCCAAAGCACTTTATAATTTGTTCCTCACATTTTACCCGTTCACTCACCGATGGCTAAACATGACATGGCTGTGAAATTAAATAATTTCACTTTTTTTCAACTCAGTTTCAGTTATTATTTGTAAAGTAGGCTAAAAAGGTATAGAGGTTCGCAAATTAATATAAGATTATTTATTTAACATGTTGAGGGAAATTAATACGAGAATAAGCAGCAGCGGTTAGTTTACTTCCTCTTTGGGCAACTTTCTGAGTAGTGTGTGAAAGGAGATGTCAAGTTAGTAACATATTTCAAATGTAAACATGTACATAGGGCCTGTGTGATTGGTTGCTATGGGGGATTAACATCGGCTAACCTGTGCTAGCAGGTGATAATTAAATTGTAACAATTGCTGTGGCTGTTGAACCACTAAAATGGCCTAACATGTAGCACACTAGTTTCAATACGTGTTTGTGTACTAGCTAGCTGATATCCTTTACAACTACAGACAACTCTATGGGTGACTGATGGGTGAATCAGGGTAACCCGAGTAATTATACAATCTCTTCAGGTATACTATACTTTCATACAGGGGTTTGCAGTTCAAAGTGCTTTACATCAGTAAGAAATAAGACATAAAATCTGTGTAAAACAAGCAGCAAGAGCAAAGCATAAAGTGGGATAAAATAATGCAGATATATGAATCAAAATCATATCAGAACCTCACGTTCCAATAGGCTTCTTGAATTTCTGTAATCAGCTACAAAACATGCATAGTATGCGCCCAGCGGATAGTGGGGCGTAGAAATAAAAGTAAAAATAAGTAAAATAATAGCAAGGGTAAAATGAGCACAAAGTGCAGACATATAAAATCACAGTTTTTCACATTAGGATCTGACATCCCAAGAGGCCACTTTGTTTATGGTTTGATTCAGTTTTAGTAGAATAGAAAAGACATGAAATGAGCACATAACGTGCAGACATATAAAATCACAGTTTTTTGCAGTGCAATAAAATAGTTCTGGATTACAGTAACAGTTCAAAGTCGTCTTTACTATAACATTTTGGGTAACTTAACATCAACATGCCTCCTGTTAAGCAATGCAACATGACTGAAAAACACTGGAGGACAATTCCTATATTGTTAATTATTTTCCCCATCTCAACATGTAAGCCTGCTTGCCAAGCTTACACATCATACCTTTCACCATTTAAGACCGTTTTTCTGGTTGTGCATCACCTGTTGACTGAAATTAAAAAGTGCCTCTAAAATACATAGAAAAGAAAACAACATGTCTTCAGATTGTTTGTTTGTTTGTTTGTTAGTTAAGTTACACATTCTTGTGTTTAAAAGGAAGTGGCACATTTGAAGAGAGGAAGTAGACTTGCCAGTAAGCATTTCAGCCATATGCCATATGTCAGCATTTCTGACCAATTTGTGGCATCTCCAAATTCCAACAGAGTATTAAACACAATCATTCATTCATTCATGTCTCTGGAATGACAAGAGTTGAGGGTTATTAGTGAGCCACTTAAAGTTCAGAAAGGCTCTAAATGTGTCTATATAAAGTCGGTCCTAGTTTTAGTATGGGATGGACTTAACACGCAGTAATACAGATATTTACTGTAAGTAAAATTAATAGTTAGAAGATACTACTCAAATAAATAAGATGTACAGTACTTGATCAAAAACATGAATGTCTGAGGAACAGCTATGTTTCTTCCTCACAGCAGTCTGTGGACCTCTGGGGTGAGGACAAAAAAAAGCATACCTTCTCTGGTGGCTCCACGTCTCCTACCCATGAGACTTCTACCCCGTCCATGTCCAGCTGCAGTCAGGGGTACGTGACTCTACCCAATCAAGGCCACTCCACGTCCAGTTTGGAGTTAATGGTCTCTCGCTGTGAAAACAGCGGAACCACAGACAATCACCACAGCGATGATCAAGATCCAAACATTCCACTGAGGTCCGGTTATGTGGAGATCCCGCCGGGCCTCTCTGGTCCTGTCCCCAGTGAAGATCCCCCACCCTCTTCACCAAGACCCTTCAACCCCTGGCCTCCCGAGGTCGTCCAACAGCCCTCGGGGTACTTGAGCCAATAGGGTCTTCCACCCTCTAGATGCCCTGGGGGGCATTAGCAGACTGCCTGTGTGGGAGAGATCAGGCAGGGAAGCAGAACCAGGAGAAGCCCTGGATCAGACTATAAGCAGCTTGTTTTTGTTTAGTTTTTTTCATTTAAAAAAAACGTGTAGCAGTACTGTCTATCTGTATGTCATGTATGTCATATATGTCCTGATGAATTGAAAATGGGGGACCCTGATGTAAACAAGACGAAAGTCTTTCTCTGGTCTGCATCCCCTTAACAATTGTGTGTATTGAGCTGTACTGTATTGTACCCATTCTGCAATCTGTTAATAAAGTTTTCAATCAATCAATCAATCAATCATCGACAGGATCACAGTATGGGCTAGAAAAGTTTATTGTCACATACACTTCTCACCAGCAGATGGCAGCAATCTCTGTCTATGATTCACAAAGTAAGCTCTATATCTACCGGTATTAGTAGTACCTTGATGTGTGAAATGTGATTGCATTTCTTTACTATACAGTATCTACAGTATCACCGGTGTTTGTCCTTCTCAGCGTGGGATCTCATGAGGGATCTGATCGCGAGTTGGAAAGCAGCGTGGAATATATATTTACAGTAGGGATGCACGATATTGATTTTGACACCGATACCGATAACTTTATGCTCCTCAAGCCGATAACCGATATCGATAACCGATGTTTATTGTATTATTAAAAAAATATTTTGATATATTTTCAACATGAAACAAAACATATCACAATACAATAATAATACGTCAAATGTATATACTCTCTTTTCTGGACTCTTTTCGTATCACAAACAGTACTGTATTTGCAAATCTGGTATGTCATGTATAGATGTAGGCAGTACTGTCTATCTGTATGTCATGTATGTCATTATGTTATGATGAATTGTAAATGGGGGACCCTGATGTAAACAAGACGAAAGTCTTTCTCTGGTCTGCATCCCCTTAACAATTGTATGTATTGAGCTGTACTGTATTGTACCCATTCTGCAATCTGTTAAATAAAGTTTTCATTCATTCAGCCATCACAGCGTTGCCTGTATGTATCAGTATGTTATGAAATAGGCTACTCTAACACATGTGTGTGTAACAATATGGAGTGCCAGGCTGTAATGGCGTTACAGTCATCTACAATCATTGTGGGGGAAATAAGGTAATAATCATTTATTTTGAATTAACTTTTGGACAGAAATGTGACAGATTTACTGTACTCTGTTATAGTAATCTGTTATAGTGTAGCTGTAATCTGTTATAATGTAACTGTAATCTGATATAGTGTAACTAATCTGTTATAGTAATTTGTTATAGTGTATCTATAATCTGTCTCATTATAGTGTAACTCATCTGCAATAGTAATCTGTTATAGTGTGACTGTAATATGTTACACTATAAAAAGAGCCAGATATGTTAAAGTGTAACTGTAATATGTTATAGTGTATAGTAACTGTAATATGTTATATTAATCTATTATAGTGTAGCTGTAATAAGTTATAGTCTAACTCTAACTGTAATATGTTATATTAATCTGTTATAGTGTAGCTGTAATAAAGTATAGTCTAACTCTAACTGTAATATGTTATAGTGTAACTGTAATCTGTTATAGTTAGTTACTACTATGCACTCATCACTGCAGCACCCACGTTTCAGCACTGTTTGATGAACATTGTTACTCAGTTGTAAGAGTCGTACCCTTCCTGCTGACTTGTCGTACAGAACTTGTAAATTGCTTTGGATAAATGCGTCAGCTAAATGACTAAATGTAAATGTAAATAGTGTAGCTGTAATCTGCTATAGTGTACAGTAACTGTAATGTTATAGTGTACAGTATATGTTATAGTAATCTGTTATAGTGTAGCTGTAATATGTTATAGTGTAGCTGTAATCTGTTATAGTGTAGCTGTAATCTGTTATAGTGTAACTAATCTGTTATAGTGTAGCTGTAATCTGTTATAGTGTAGCTGTAATCTGTTATAGTGTAGCTGTAATCTGTTATAGTGTAGCTGTAATCTGTTATAGTGTAGCTGTAATCTGTTATAGTGTAACTGTAATCTGTTATAGTGTAGCTGTAATCTGTTATAGTGTAGCTGTAATCTGTTATAGTGTAGCTGTAATCTGTTATAGTGTAGCTGTAATATGTTATAGTGTAGCTGTAATCTGTAAAAAATTATAAATAAAAAACAAAGAGGGTTGATGTTTGAAAGGCGTAGGGCACTTTTGATTGTAAGGTTATACCAACATAAATTAAATAATATTCAGTCATGTCACTATTCAAATTATAGTACTGGATTAAATTGTCTATTTCAACTATACACCGGTGATTTGGGAGACATAATAATCCAGAATAATCCGATTTCATTCGGAATGTACATTACTGGTTGCAATAATTAAGGTATTTTCAATCTGCAATCTCTAAATATTATAGATATTACATAGTAAACATCCCAACCCTGTGCACTGCTGTATGATGGATGTTTTAACATGAGGGTGTGGAGGTTGGAACCTTGTTGGCGATGTTTCTGCTGTCAGTATATTCATTATTGATGTAGGTGCATTTCTTTACAATGTGCTTAACCCTTTCCAGTGGATGATCTCACTTGTGAGATTATAATTGTAAGAATTTCACATTCTAATGATGATGTCACAATGCCCACAATTGCCTAAAGACCTCTCAGATTCGCCATCATTGTCTGCCCAAATAAGGGAGAACTTATTGAGTCCTGGCTCCAGTTCATGGTTCGCACAGGCTCTTTACCTTGAAGGAGGTCTTTCAATATCGATTTCTCTCTTTGATAAGGCAGGGGATTTTGAATCAAAGCAGCAATAAAAGAAAAGGAAAATTGCTAGCCGAAACTATCTTAGCATTGCAGCACTGGTCCCCCAACATTACCGGCTTCAGTGCATTGCAACATATCAATGTGGCTCTTAAAAATAGGCTAGTTAGCAAAACATATAATCCTCCTCATATAGTATAACATCACTTTACCTTTCACCCCAAATGCAGTTTAACCCTTGTGTGGTGTTCACCTTTTTGTTACTCACTAAATGTTTAGTATTCTAGCAGAGGTACATGGCAAATATTAACCATATGTCTAGATTAGCCTACTTGTAATTGAGATTTTTTTCCCATAAATTGTTATGACTTCATTGTTTTAACATTTCATATTTTGTCTGCAATATGCAATAAATATGTATGCTTAGAGGATATTTTAAATATGTACAACTGTTTATATTAGGGACCTTACTTTGCAAGTTGCTTTTACTGAGTTGAATAGTTTGAGTATTATTGAAAGAGTTATCTTTTGTCTGATGCATCTAGGGGAGGCTCAGAGGAAGCATTTCACTGCCCATGTATAACGTATATGTGACAAATAAACTTTGAAATAAAGAATGTATACTGCATACGTCAGATATGATAATGGTGAGTTTTGTGTGAATGCCTTTCTGTATCTGTCATTCTCAACTTTTACCTCACATTACTGTATGTTCAATATTTCTAAACTACAACTAATTACTGTATCACAGCTCCCAGTGTGGACTTGGTGCCACAGCGGGTGGCAGCCTGTTATAGCAGCTCCCCAACTTCTTGTCTATTTCTTCACTATTCATTGTATTTATTGTGTCTCTCACAATTTTCTTTCCTTACTTTTGATTGATTTAGCAACGTAGGTGCTTGTACGTTGTTGTTGTTTTTGTTTGCCATTGCTATTTCTATAGTTTTTGTGGAAAATCAACAGGAATACATGTAAGCTATCTTGTTGAGCTTCACAGAGTCACAATTTTCTTTCCTTACTTTTGACTGATTTAGCAATGTAAGTGCTTGTACGTTGTTGTTTTTTTTGTTTACTATTGCTATTGCTATAGTTTTTGTGGAAAACCAAAAGGAATACATGGAAGCTAGCTTGTTGAGCTTCACAGAGTCTTGGCTGAACATCCCAGACAGCACCAACGAATAGGATGGCTTCACGGTGGTACGCACTGACAGGAATAAGCAAAACGGCAAAAGGAAATCAGGATTTCAGTGGGTATAGGGGAGGGGTTTCTACTGCTGGCCACACCTTAGGCTCTTCCAAGAAAGGTCTGGAGAAATTCAAAGTACAAGTTACTCCCACCCACGAAAACCAACAAGCTGGGCTCTTTTGACCCATAGGTTGTTGTTTGACGGCCTTACAGATTCTACCTTTAAAGGTCACATATTATACTGTGTTAATAGAGGTCTCTGAGGTACCCAAGACTTGTCTTTAAAGTTTTTTGCTGAAAATACCCCTCAGAAAATGCATTCTTGCCTCTAAACCCATTTGTGTCAGTCATGTTCTTGACAGGTTATCTCTGTGTCAAATCCTCCCCCCTGACCGACCTTTCCATCACAGACGAGAATGCAACTGTGACCGCGTCCCCGACCGCCAAGAACCTTGGTGTTGTCCTTGACGACCGGTTGAACTTCTCCGCTCGCATCGCAGCGACAACCAGAACCTGCAGATTCCTCCTGAGCAACGTCAGAAGGATCCGCCCCTTCCTGACAAAAGAAGCCACCCAACTCCTTGTCCAATAAACAGTCATCTCCCGCCTCGACTACTGCAACGCACTGCTCGCTGGCCTCCCGGCCACCGCCACCAAGCCTCTTGAACTCATTCAGAACACAGCCGCCCGCCTGATCTCAAACCTACCGAAGTCAGTCCATGTCACCCCACTTCTCAGGGACCTGCACTGGCTCCCCAATGCCGCACGAATCCGCTTCAAGGTCCTCGACCTGGCATATCGTGCAGCGAAGGGAACGGCTCCCACCTACCTCCGGTCAATGGTCTCTAACTACACACCCTCAAGACCCCTACGCTCTGCATCTTCTGGCCGCCTCAGACCCACTCCTATTCGAGCTCCGGGAGGGTCATCAAAGAGAAGCCGCCTATTCTCTGTCCTTGCCCCACAATGGTGGAACGAACTTCCCACCACAGTTAGGACAGTGGAAACCTGTCCAATCTTTCGCCGTCGACTAAAGACGCACTTCTTCAATCATTATCTAAAAAATAAACAAAAAAAATTAACTCTAACCCTAACTAACCTTACTGTCATGCACTTGTCCTAATATACTAACCTACACTGTAGCACTCAACACGTTGATGAACATTGTTACTCAGCTGATAGAGTTGTACCCTTCCTGCTGTCTTGTTGTACAAAACTTGTAAGTCGCTTTGGATAAAAGCGTCGGCTAAATGACTAAATGTAAATGTCTGTGTCTGTAGCTTTCAATTCAAATGAGCTGCTGCTCCCCGTGCCTGGCTCATGATCAAACTGGCAAACTAGGCGTCGCTGATCAAATATGAATAACAATCCAGCAATTGCATATATATTTCTAGCTTAAATGTTGTCAGAAACACATTTTAGTGAAACGCTTAGGTGGAGAAAGAAAGTTTACCTACGAGCGAGCCCCCACATTTGCACAAAATATGTTAATTATCGTACATCTGACAACGCTGTACGACTGAAATTCAAAAAAATTCAGATCAAACTGTCAAACTAGGCGTTGCAGATCAAATAACAATTAAGAACAATTGCTTTGGTGGAAAACAATAACATTTAAGAGCAGGCCGACATTTTGTACAAAATCGTTTTACACACACACACGCACACACACACACACAGACACACACACACACTCACACACAGAGTCAAGGACCACCCATATGCACTGAGCGTATGGTTGTGATGTCACAATGTTACAGAAGTCCAAACAGCTTGTTTAAAGGCAGCGTTTCTGAATATGGGCCATGTACAGAATCAGACTGGCTTGTCTTATTTCACAGTTTGTGTGTTAGTAGGCCCATCAGAGACCCAAATGTATGTGCACAACCACTGACATTTTTTTCACAACATGTGACCTTTAAAATGGAGCAGGATATACATCAAAACAGATGTACCCTTTTTGAAAAAGGGGGGCCCTCCGTCAGAGATTATAGGTGAGGGAATGCCCTTTTGATGCATGGGCGCCACCTATACCACCTCAAAAAAAGCCTGTGCACTATCCTGGACTGTGCTTATTATTGTGTAAGAGCCCAAAGCATTTTTACACTGTTATGCACTCTCTTCCCTGCCGTCCTTCTGTCAGTCACACTCTCTTCTTCTCACGTTGTCTCTGACAGCTGGGGAGAGGAAGAGGAACAGATGTGCTCCGGGTGCACACCCTCCTTATTATCTCCTGCTTCTCTCACCGTCTTCATCATCCTCATCATCACCACACTCACTCAGCACAGCAGAACCCCTTCAGCTACAGCGTACACTCTACCTCTCTCTCTGTCTCTCCATTCTCGCTCTGTCTCTCCATTCTCTCTCTGTCTTCCGCTCTCTCTGTCTCTCCATTCTCCATCTCTCTCTCTCTCTATCTCTCTCTCTCTCTCTCTCTCTCTCTCTCTCTCTCTCTCTCTCTCTCTCTCTCTCTCTCTCTCTCTCTCTCTCTCTCTCTCTCTCTCTCTCTCTCTCTCTCTCTCTCTCTCTCTCTCTCTCTCTCTCTCTCTCTCTCTCTCTCTCTCTCTCTCTCTCTCTCTCTCTCTCTCTCTCTCTCTCTCTGTGCACACATTTAAATCCACAGAGGCACCAACGTTACACAAATGAAAGGAGGCAGATGCATCACGAACCTATTATGTCTTTGCATACTTCATTTATTTAATATATACTGTATAAAATGGACTGTTCCATCGTATATGTTTATGACTGGTCATGTGTTATGCCTTGTTTGTTTCTTGCAGAGTTTGGCTGTTTATAGGTTCAGGTTTATGTAATCTGGCAGCTGAGACCTGGAAGAGAGGCTTCACCCTCTCTGCCCTGTGTCTGCAGGAGGCCTGAATGAGACGGTGAATTATAATGCTGTGTCTGTCTGCAGGGAACCTGGATGAGAGGGTGAATCATAATGCAGTGTGTCTGTCTGCAGGAGGCCTGAATGAGAGGGTGAATTATAATGCAGTGTGTCTGCAGGAGGCCTGAATGAGAGGGTGAATCATAATGCAGTGTGTCTGCAGGAGACCTGAATGAGAGGGTGAATTATAATGCTGTGTGTCTGCAGGAGGCCTGAATGAGAGGGTGAATCATAATGCAGTGTGTCTGCAGGAGACCTGAATGAGAGGGTAAATTATAATGCTGTGTGTCTGCAGGAGGCCTGAATGAGAGGGTGAATTATAATGCAGTGTGTCTGCAGGGGACCTGAATGAGAGGGTGAATTATAATGCAGTGTCTGCAGGGGACCTGAATGAGAGGGTGAATCATAATGCAGTGTGTCTGCAGGAGGCCTGAATGAGAGGGTGAATTATGATGCAGTGTGTCTGCAGGAGGCCTGAATGAGAGGGTGAATTATGATGCAGTGTGTCTGCAGGAGGCCTGAATGAGAGGGTGAATTATAATGCTGTGTGTCTGCAGGGGACCTGAATGAGAGGGTGAATTATAATGCTGTGTGTCTGCAGGAGGCCTGAATGAGAGTGTGAATAGTGAATAGAAGACACACATTACAGACTACATTACTGTAACACACTAATAAACACACACACATACGCTCATGGAGGAACAGGGACACACAGACAGTCTCATGCAGGCATGGATACACAAACACACATGAACGCACAACACACACACACACACACACACACACACACACACACACACACACACACACACACACACACACACACACACACACACACACACACACATGGCCGCCTAGTTATAGTTGAAAGTGGGGGTGCAAGATTATTAAGTGACAGGCAAGGGGTGGTTTAGAGGGGGTCCGGCACGACCCCCCCCCCCCCCCCCCCCCCCCCACGGCAGATTTTTTTTTTAATTTAATGAACACCTGTACGTGCAATTTCCTGCAGTATAGAGCCTTCAATCTTGACCAATAAAGCTGATCTTTTCACTATATAACTCAGTTTATATTGCAGTATGATAGCCAATTACTATAATAATAATATATTAATATATATTGTGTAGTGACTGTACATAATTCACACAGAACTGTTGTTGGGAATAGTAGTTCCCCCCGGACGCTATAGAGGGTGGGACTCCCTGCCACGGGCATTCATTCTATCGACTCGACTCGACTACGTTGACATGTTGTTATGTTGCTGAATAATAAAGGGATTAGGTTCAACTTCGAGACACCGCCTCCGACTCCTTTCTCTCAGCGCTACACTGGTGACCCCGACATTAGTCTCGAAGAAGTTTCCGAGACAGAACGAACGACGAACATGGCAAACAACACTGTTTTTCTCAGACTGCCGGAGTTTTGGGAGCAGTCGGCAGCGGCGTGGTTTGCCCAAACGGAGGCGCAATTCGCCCTACGTGGAATCGTGGATGACGCCACAAAATATTTCCACGTCGTCTCGAGCCTTAACAACACTACGGCGGCAAGGACGGTAGGCTTCATTACGGCTCCACCTGCCCAGAATAAATATGAGGCGTTTAAGACGCACCTACTCAGGATTTTTGAGTTATCACAGTCAGAGCGGGCCCGACGCTTGCTGGCTATACGAGGCTTGGGAGACAGCAAGCCGTCAGAGCACATGGAGATGATGCTGAACCTACTGGGCGCCGAACAGCCTAATTTTTTATTTATAGAGCTGTTCCTCAGACACATGCCGCCACAGGTACAGACGGCACTCGCCAATATGACGATTGTGGATCCCCGTGCTCTAGCAGAAGAGGCAGACCGTTTCTACCTGGCCACGCGGCACTTAGCCCCAGAGGTGCTAGCCCCGGCACGGGCGCACATGCCCAGAGGGGGAGGGGCGAAGATGGAGAGAGGCGCCGCGGCAGACAGCAATAATGACACAGGCCTGTGTTATTTCCATGCGCGTTTCGGCGCGAGAGCAACAAAGTGCCGCCCACCTTGTACTTTTGTCAGGGCGGGAAACGCCAACACCTGCGCCCAGTAGTGGCCGTGAGCACAGGTACGTCAAACAGGCTACTGTTCATTAAGGACACACTCTCCGGTCGTAAATTCCTCTGCGACACCGAAGCACAGAGGAGGGTCCTACCAGCGACGGTGGAGGACACCGCCGGCGGGGATGGGGGTCCGCGACTGACGACCGCTAACGGTAACCCTATCTGTACCTACGGCACGAGGACCATGGAGTTGTGTTTTGGGGGCCAGCGGTTCACGTGGGAGTTCGTCACGGCCGACATCTCGTTCCCACTACTCGGGGCGGATTTCCTCTGTGCGCATGGGCTCCTCATGGACGTGAGGCACGGCCGCCTAGTAGACACCCAGACATATGCTTCATTGACATGTATGCGCGATGAAGTAGTATACAGCGGGCTAGCCAGCTCGCTCGCAGAAGGTGACGTATACCAACGCCTACTGCAGGAGTTTCCCAGCTTGACACAACCTACATTCTCGGCCGCGACCACCAAACACGGGGTTGAGCATCACATCGAGACTCAGGGAGCTCCCGTGTACGCTAGGGCCCGCCGGCTCAACCCTGACAGACTAGCAGTCTCTAGGTCAGAGTTCGCCAACATGGAGAGGTTGGGGATTATCCGACGCTCGGACAGTCCCTGGGCCTCGCCGCTACACATCGTGCCTAAAGCTGACGGGGGATGGAGACCGTGCGGCGACTACAGACGCCTCAACGACGCTACCACGCCAGACCGCTACCCGGTCCCCCACATCCAGGACTTCTCAGTGCACCTGGCGGGTAAGCTGTTCTTTTCAAAAGTAGACCTGGTACGCGGTTACCACCAGGTGCCGGTACACCCCTTGGACGTCCCGAAGACGGCGGTGGTAACACCCTTCAGACTATTCGAGTTCCAAGGATGCCGTTCGGACTTAAAAACGCAGCACAGTCTTTCCAGAGGCTAATGGACTCGACGCTCAGAGACATGCCGTTTATTTTTGTTTATCTGGACGACATCCTCATTGCCAGCTCCTCGCCCGAAGAGCACCTGGCGCACCTCCGGTGCCTCTTTACGAGGCTTGGCCAACACGGCCTAATCATCAACCCGGCTAAGTGCCAGTTCGGGTTGACCTCCATACAGTTCCTCGGACATCTCATCAACAGGAGGGGGGAAGGTGGAAGCCGACGGCCCGAGCACTCAGAGAATTCCTCGGGATGGTGACGTTTTATCACCGGTTCATCCCCCGGGCAGCCCACACCATGCGGCCGCTTTACGAGGCTCTGAAGGACAAGTCCCCCAACCAGCCTGTCGACTGGACGGTCGAGAGGACGACAGCCTTCACGGCCACCAAGACGGCCCTGGCGGATGCCGCCATGTTGGCTCACCCGTCGCCGGGGGCCCCGGTCGCCATTACCACCGACGCGGCAGACTACGCGGTGGGCACGGTTCATGAGCAGTACGTTGACGGCGCCTGGCAACCGCTGGCATTTTTCAGCCGTCAGCTGACCCCCAGGGAGCGCAAGTACAGCGCATTTGACAGAGAACTCCTAGGCCTCTGGTTGGCGGTGCGCCATTTCCGTTTCATGCTAGAGGGCCGGGAGTTTACGGCCTTCGTCGACCACAAACCCCTCACGTTCTCCATGTCCAAGGTGGCTGAACCGTGGTCCGCGTGACAACAGCGCCAACTCTTGTATATTTCCGAATACACTACAGACATACGGCATATCGCCGGGAAAGCCAACGTGGTCGCAGACTGCCTATCCAGGGTCGTCATCGGAGCTGTGCAACTGGGCCTCGACTACGTCGCCATGGGCTCGGAACAGGCCTCCGACCACGACATCCAGGCCCTCAGGACAGCGGATACCAGTCTGCGCCTCAGGGACGTCGCGATTGGCGGCTCGGGCGCGTCCCTGCTCTGTGACCTCTCCACCGGGCACCCCCGGCCGCTGGTCCCTATAGGCTGGCGCAGGCGGGCTTTCGAGGCGGTGCACGACCTGTCTCACCCCGGTAGGAAGCCTTCGAGCAGGTTGGTGTCACAGAAATTTGTGTGGCGAGGGCTCAAGAAGGACGTGATGACCTGGGTCGACGCGTGTGTGTCCTGCTAACGGGCTAAAGTGCACCGACATACCAAGGCCCCGCTTGTGACATTCGTAGTCCCCGAGAGGAGATTCGACCACGTCAACGTTGACCTCGTGGGCCCGCTTCCTTCCTCTCACGGGTTTACCTACCTGTTCACTATGGTGGACAGGACCACCCGATGGCCGGAAGCCATTCCCCTCGCCTCGACATCTTCTTCCGACGTGGCCCGGGCCTTTATCAGCACGTGGGTAGCACGTTTCGGCACCCCGTTCGACCTCTCCTCCGACCGGGGCTCGCAGTTCACCTCGGAGCTCTGGAACACGGTCGCCAGCGGCCTGGGGGTTAAGCTGCACCGTACCACCGTGTACCACCCTCAGGCCAACGGGCTATGCAAACGTTTCCACCGGTCCATGAAGGCAGCGCTGCGCGCAGGCCTGACGGACGGCAACTTGGTGGATAAGCTGCCGTGGGTCATGCTCGGACTTAGGAGTGCCCCCAAAGAAGACCTGCAGTCCTCGTCCGCAGACCTGTTATATGGCCAGACATTGCGCGTCCCGGGGGATTTTATTCCGGACGCAACAACCCCTTGGTCCGCGGCCAGCCATCGCTCCACCCTGCGGGAAGCTGCTCAGACCTTCGCCCCGATTCCCACGTCGCAGCATGGTACCCCCGTTTCCCGGGTGCTGCGCAGCCTGCACACGGCGGAGTACGTTTTTGTTTGCCACGACGCGCACCGTGGGCCCCTACGCCCCCCTTACGATGGCCCGTTTAGGGTCCTGCGACACGGTGATAAGGACCTCATGGTCGACATGGGCAGTAGGACGGAGACCGTGTCAATAGACAGGATCAAGCCCGCCCACGTGGATGTTTCCCAACCTTTGGAGTTGGCCCTTCGTCCGCCGTTGCCCCGGGATCCGCCTCCCACGGAGCCACCGGCAGCCTCACCGATGCCAGTGCCCCCAGGTGTCGAAGAAGGTACGGGCGCTTGCAACGCTTCCCCCTCTCCGCCCCCGGTTTTCCGCACTCGCCAAGGCCGCTTCGTGCCCCCGGGTGTCGTGGAGGGCGCAAGCACTTACGCCGCTCCGCCCTCCCCGCTCCCGGTTTTCCGCACGCGCCGAGGCCGGGCGATTGTTCCCCCACGCCGGGGGGATTTTGACTATGGGTAAATTCTGGGGGGGGCTTGTGTAGTGACTGTACATAATTCACACAGAACTGTTGTTGGGAATAGTAGTTCCCCCCGGACGCTATAGAGGGTGGGACTCCCTGTCACGGGCATTCATTCTATCTATCGACTCGACTACGTTGACATGTTGTTATGTTGCTGAATAATAAAGGGATTAGGTTCAACTTCGAGACACCGCCTCCGACTCCTTTCTCTCAGCGCTACAATATATTGTATATATACTGTATATAGATTTTTCGCTCTTTTATTTTTATTAAATCAATCTCCTTTCAAATAGGCCAAGTTTTTAATAAGAAAGAGAAAAAAGATATATTTCCATTACCTGTAACTCTTGTGTCTCTTTCTCTCCTTCTCTGCCTCCTCCCTGACTCTGCACAGTCACCATATCATTCTACATTAAGGAGAGCAATACACGTATGAATACACTGAACTGGTTTGAATACACAAACCAGGGGGATATATGTATATGTGCCTTAATTTGTTATGTTATCCTACACTTTAAGCTGACTGTCTGATATTTCCATTACCTGTAACTCTTGTGTCTCTTTCTCTCCTTCCTGAGTCTGCACAGTCACCATATAATTCTACTTAAGGAGAGCAATACACTTATGAATACACTGAACATCATTATGAAACATTTCTATTAGCATTTCACCTCTTTCTTATGATAATTTTTCAACTAGTCTAAGGGCGGGATCCACAAAGAATGGATTGCACGGTGCTAATTGCACCCTTACTTACAATTCATTATGAATTGAAAATGGGGCACCCTGATGTAAACAAAGACGAAAGTCTTTCTCTGGTCTGCATCCCCATAACAATCATGTGTATTGAGCTGTACTGTACTGTACGCTGTACCCATTCTGCAATCTGTTATTGATTGATTAAAAATGTTATTAACATATTGCAGAATGGGTACAATACACTACGGCTCAATCAGTGGCGGACTGGGACACAAATTCAGCCCGGGACATTCAGACGCACCAGCCCACACACCGGCCCACGCACCGGCCCCGAAACCGGCCCACACAATGGCCGTTATGAAACACTTGTCCAGTATTAAACAACCCAAGGCTGTGGCTAAGGAGTCAACATCAGGGAGACCAAATCTACACCCCGCCCCTAGATGTCCACTCGTGCACAGTGCACACACACACACACACACACACACACACACACACACACACACACACACACACACACACACACACACACATATACCGTTACTTTCTGTCATTGGCATATGTGTTTTTTTTTACTAACATCTTAGTGCCTCATTAGCCTAGGGATTAAGGATACATGAAGTATTAACTACACCATAATAATATTGAGGTTTTGATCCACAGAAAGGTCTGTGCTACACAATTTCAGTTAGATTGGATTTATTGTGCTTTAATTTGGCACTCATGACATTAGTTGCTTGCCGTTTAATCAACATCGAAAGACCTCCCAGACACCCATTCCAAGAGCCTCTCTCTCTCTCTCTCTCTCTCTCTCTCTCTCTCTCTCTCTCTCTCTCTCTCTCTCTCTCTCTCTCTCTCTCTCTCTCTCCCTCTCTCTCTCTCTCTCTCTGTGTATGTGTCTCTCTGTGTGTGTGTGTCTCTCTCTCTGTGTCTCTCCCTCTATCTGTGTGTCTCTCTCTGTGTCTCTCTCTGTCTCTCTCTCTCTCTGTGTGTCTTTCTGTCTGTCTGTCTGTCTGTCTGTCTGTCTGTCTGTCTGTCTGTCTGTCTGTCTGTCTGTCTGTCTGTCTGTCTGTCTGTCTGTCTGTCTGTCTGTCTGTCTTTCGCTCTCTCTGTCTCTCCCCCAATTAAACTGTCCTATACTCTACATCACCAGCATGTTTCGCAGCAAGTCACTTGTTCCTGCGACCCTGTCAATCACTCCATCAGTGTCCAGAGCCGTCAGGATCTCCTTCTCTGTGCACATGAGCATGAACGCCTCCAGATGCTCCTGGGTCAGAGTGGTCCTCAGTCGAGTCTTCACAAATTTCAGGGTGGAGAAGGTCCTCTCACAGGCAACTTGACTGAATGACAGTGTTAGGAGGAACTTGTAGCCCAATCCAATTACATGATAGGCATCAGTCAGCAAGTTGTACTTTGACAGTACATGATGCACACAAACAGGACAGTTTTTACATGAGTTGCAACTCTTGTTCTCCAGCTCCAGGTCTTCTTCTCCTCCTCCTCCATCCTCACCTCCGGTTGTCCTGACATTGTATGCATCCAAATGAGGCATCTTAAGTCTTTCCCAATGGTTGGCCAGGCTTGAGAGCTCAGCCTGCAGTCTTCCAGCAGTGGCTCTTTCATCAAACCTCTGCAGGTATTCGCTCAACTTTTGCAATGCTTCTGTTGGAAGGCCCGTTTCCATTATTTCAGGGAAATTCCGAGGATCAAGACATGCAAAGTCCGCGCAGAGTGGTCCATTTGCAGCATAGCGACTCTTAATGCTCTCTGTGACTGTGTCCAGAATGACATTGTGGACCTTGATCTTGTAGTTTGCCTCAGCATCTGACACAGGCTCATCTTCAGCCAACTCACCTGGCATGGCCTTCTTTCTCCTGACCCGTTTCTCTGGGAGCGCAGTCTGGACCACAACTTCACAGTCTTCCTTCTCCTGCAGCTTGGCATTGGCCCACTCAACAAATGCATCTGCTGCTCTTTTCACCTCATCAAAATCCCTGACACACTTTTTGAGGCTCTCCTGGCTCCCTGTCACTAACCGATGAGCAGTCAGTAAGTCCATGCCACTGGTTTGGAGATACTTGGAGAGAGGTGACGTGATCTCAAATATTCTGAGAAAGATCTGAGCAGTCAGTATGGTCTCAAACCTTAAGAGAGCCTCTGTGTACCCTCTGGCTTTCGCTCTGACGGTTGGCTTCATGGAGACATCTTCTTCAATCTTTGTTAATGTTGACACCAAGTCGATGAACATGGCATGGTCAGGATTTCCAAAACACCCGAAAATCTTGCTCAGAGCCCGATCCTTGGCCCACCACCTTGTCTCCCCGATTGTAGTAAGCCGTCTGTGTCTAGTATCTTCACTCACTTTCTCCCACATGTTCATACGCTTGTATGACTCTCTGATGAATACAGCAACATCATTAAGAAGTGAGAAGAGCGATGCACTGGCTACCACAATGCCTGTGGTGTCTCCTAGCACAAGGTTCAGGACGTGTGCGTAGCACCAGATGTGGACTTGGTTGGGAGATTCTGCGGAAAGCAAGGTGGAGAACCCCTTGTATTGGCCCTGCATATTTGCTGCTCCGTCAGTTGAGTTTCCCACAAAGTTCCCAAGATTGATGTCCACCTTCGCCAGAGTTTTCCTCAGTAGCTCCACAAAATACTCCCCAGTTGACGACTCACAGTCAACCACAGCTACGAGCCTCTTGTGAATCACATCTGTCACATATCGGAGGATGACAGCACACTGGTCTTTAGACGTCAAATCCTGTGTAGTGTCAATCTGAACAGAAAACATGCCTGCCTCCCTGACTTCCCTAGATATATTCTCCTGGATCAGGTGGCAGATGACATTGATCACCTTGTTGACTGTGTTTTTGGAGAGCAGAGTAATAAAGGACCCTCTGCCTTTAGACCCAGTCTCATGCAGCTTTTTGCTTTTCTCGATACATTGGGTGACATGTTCCTGCAGGCATACATCGTATTTGCTGAGCATGATGATTAATTCTAAGAAGTTCCCATGGTCAACCGCAACGTTCTCCAACATGTATGCTGCTTCGAATTTGTGGCCTCTGAAGCTTAGACCACGCTTTCCAATGAGTTTGACTACTTCTATGATCCGTTCCATGACTTGTCGTTTCTTCCTGACCTGGTCTCGGTGTAGAGAGATTTGTTTGCCACTGAGTAGGCTTGCTATGTCTACTTCACTAGCCTTCATGAAATATGCTGTTGCACTTTCTTTGTGGACTTGGTTTCTCTCGTGCTCTTCTATCCTTTGGTGTACATGCCTCCAAGCAGTCATCCCCCCTTTGATGAATGAGCCGTCATTTGCTGATGACTTTGCATACACTAAACATACTGTACAGTAAAGCGAGTTGGATTTCACAATATGTAAGCCACTTTCTGTTGATTCCATCTTTGTTGTTGTAGATACTTCTACCGGTGTGTTTTGGGGGTTGTTGAAGGTGGTATGAAAAAAATGCCTCTATATCTTTAACTGCAGGCCGGGCAAAGTAATCAAAGCTCACTTCATCAGTCAACATCTCCATGTCTTTTGGTTCTTCTGTGCTGGACTGGGCTCTCTCTCTCCCCTCAGGGTCAGCTGTGCTGGACTGGGCTCTCTCTCTCCCCTCAGGGTCAGCTGTGCTGGACTGGGCTCTCTCTCTCCCCTCAGGGTCAGCTGTGCTGGACTGGGCTCTCTCTTCCCTCAGGGTCAGCTGTGCTGGACTGGGCTCTCTCTCTCCCCTCAGGGTCAGCTGTGCTGGACTGGGCTCTCTCTCTCCCCTCAGGGTCAGCTGTGCTGGACTGGGCTCTCTCTCTCTCCCCTCAGGGTCAGCTGTGCTGGACTGGGCTCTCTCTCTCCCCTCAGGGTCAGCTGTGCTGGACTGGGCTCTCTCTCTCCCCTCAGGGTCAGCTGTGCTGGACTGGGCTCTCTCTCTCCCCTCAGGGTCAGCTGTGCTGGATGGGCTCTCTCTCTCCCCTCAGGGTCAGCTGTGCTGGACTGGGCTCTCTCTCTCCCCTCAGGGTCAGCTGTGCTGGACTGGGCTCTGTCTCTCCCCTCAGGGTCAGCTGTGCTGGACTGGGCTCTCTCTCTCCCCTCAGGGTCAGCTGTGCTGGACTGGGCTCTCTCTCTCCCCTCAGGGTCAACTGTGCTGGACTGGGCTCTCTCTCTCCCCTCAGGGTCAGCTGTGCTGGACTGGGCGCTCTCTCTTTCCTCAGAGTCAACTGCATAAGAAGAACATCAGCAATCAATTATAATGGCTTGAATTCATACAGCGTTTTTCAGCCTTTTGAAAACACCCAAAGTAGTAGTAGTAGTAGTAGTAGTAGTAGTTTATTCAGTCATCATCTCACACAATACAATATACACCATCATTTAACAATATTTGATTTTACAGTGACTGAAAAGGTACAGACTGAAGCATAATGCTTATATATGCCTGTTGTGAGGTTCGCCTTTCCCTTGACCTTTAATTCCCTGTCTCCTCACCTCACTAGCCCCCACCCTCGCGTTCGTTTACTCTTGTTTGCTCTTCAGCAGCCACACCCTTGGACTACCTGTCATTATGTGCTTGATTGGTCTGGTGCCGAACACACACTTCTAGTTCGAGTATCAATTACCATCACGCACCTGATGTGTATTCTAATTAGCACCCCTGTGGGCTTTAAGTACCTCGCTCTTCCCCTCAGTCCTGGTCGGGTCGTTCCGTATCATATCTCTATCACCAAGACCCCTACGGGAGGTTCTCTGTCTGTAGGCTCCTACGGGAGTTTCTGTTTCTGTCTTTATGCTGTTTTCATCTCCGGCGTGAGATGCGCTCAAGCCTTCGCCTCCTGTCGCCGTTTGCCTGGAGGGAGACACTGTACTGCGCTCTCTAAACCTCTACGGGAGGTATTCCAGTGTTCCACTCCAGACCTCCGAGCCAGACGCGCTCTTCACTCCAGACGCGCATCCAGACGCGCATCCAGACCTCCGAGCCAGACGCGCTCTTCAGTCCAGACGCGCATCCAGACGCGCATCCAGACCTCCGAGCCAGACGCGCTCTTCACTCCAGACGCGCATCCAGACGCGCATCCAGACCTCCGAGCCAGACGCGCTCTTCACTCCAGACGCGCATCCAGATGCGCATCCAGACCTCCGAGCCAGACGCGCTCTTCACTCCAGACGCGCATCCAGACGCACATCCAGACCTCCGAGCCAGACGCGCTCTTCACTCCAGACGCGCATCCAGACGCGCATCCAGACCTCCGGGCCAGACGCGCTCTTCACTCCAGACGCGCATCCAGACGCGCATCCAGACCTCCGCGCCAGATGCGCTCTCCGTACCGGCGCGTACTCCAAGCAGACGCGCACCACTCAGACCTCCGCGCAAGATGCGCTCTCCGTACCGGCGCGTACTCCAAGCAGACGCGCACCACTCAGACCTCCGCGCCAGATGCGCTCTCCGTACCGGCGCGTACTCCAAGCAGACGCGCACCACTCAGACCTCCGCGCCAGATGCGCTCTCCGTACCGGCGCGTACTCCAAGCAGACGCGCACCACTCAGACCTCCGCGCCAGATGCGCTCTCCTCCAGACGTCTAGCCTGCGCCCTCCTACTCCTCCCTGTAAGCAGCTCCAGCCCTCGCCCCCCCTGTCCAGTCCTTCTAGTCCTCCTAGACCTCCTTGTCCAGTCCTCCTAGTCCTCCCTGTCCAGTCTTTCTAGTCTATCTAGTCCTCCTAGTCCTCCCTGTCCAGTCCTTCTAGGCCTCCTAGTCCTCCCTGTCCCCAGCCCGCCTCCGCGGGCCTCTGTCCCTGTTTCCCCTCTCTAGTCCTCCTAGTCCTCCCTGTCCAGTCCTTCTAGTCCTCCTAGTCCTCCTTGTCCAGTCCTCCTAGTCCTCCCTGTCCAGTCCTCCTAGTCCTCCTAGTCATCCCTGTCCAGTCCTCCTAGTCCTCCCTGTTCCTGCCCTGTTCCCTTGCCCTGGCCCTGTCCGTTAGCCTTTCCCTTAGCCTTCCCCTTAGCCAGCTCGCCTCTTAAAGGCACTGTGCCTATTTTCCCAACTTCTTGTTTCCTGTGATTTGTGTTCTCCCTTAAAGGGACAGTGCCGTTTTCTGTTGTTTTCAATAAATGCCCAGTTCTTGGCTTACTCTCATACCTGTCTCGTGTTGTGCGATTGGGGTCGGTTACAAACCATAACAGTACGACCCGACCCGTCGACGACCCCAGCCAGCACAGACGGTGTATGTTGAGTTTGCCTTTTTTTTTTTGTTCCCTCTAGTTCCCCTGTTAGTTCCCCTGTTGACTCCCCTGTTGGCTTCCCTGTCAGCTCCCCTGTTTAGCCTGTTAGTCTCCCCTGTTAGCTTCCCTGTTAGCTCCCCTGTTAGCCCTGTTAGCTTCCCTGTTAGCCCTGTTAGCTCCCCTGTTAGCTTGTTAGTCTCCCCTGTTAGCTCTCCTGTTAGCCTGTTGACTCCCCTGTTTGCTTCCCTGTTAGCCTCGTTAGCTCCCCTGCAGCTTGTTAGGCCTCTACTACCAGCATGGCCCCAGTCTGCTAGCTTAGCCCCGGCTTCTAGCACAGCCTCTATGTTAATGCAGCCTTGCTGCTGGCATAGGCCCTGTAGCTAGCCATGCCCAGGCAGCTAACCCAGTCCCTCTGCATGGCCCCAGTCTGCTAGCTTAGCCCCGGCTGTTAGCACAGCCTCTATGTTAATGCAGCCCTTGCAGCTAGCATAGGCCCTGTAGCTAGCCATGCCCAGGCAGCTAACCCGGTCCCTCTGCATGGCCTCCACTTTTTGTGTAGCCTTCCCACTGCTAGGACTGCCCTTTCAGCTAGCAAGGTCAGTTTTTTCCCACTGCTAGGACTGCCCTTTCAGCTAGCAAGGTCAGTTTTCCCACTGCTAGGACTGCCCTTTCAGCTAGCAAGGTCAGTTTTCTCCCACTGGTAGGACTGCCCCTTCAGCTAGCAAGGTCAGTTTTCTCCCACTGCTAGGACTGCCCCTTCAGCTAGCAAGGTCAGTTTGCTCCCACTGCTAGGACTGCCCCTTCAGCTAGCAAGGTCAGTTTCCCCACTGCTAGGACTGCCCCTTCAGCTAGCAAGGTCAGTTTTCTCTCACTGCTAGGACTGCCCCTTCAGCTAGCAAGGTCAGTTTGCTCCCACTGCTAGGACTGCCCCTTCAGCTAGCAAGGTCAGTTTCCCCACTGCTAGGACTGTCCCTTCAGCTAGCAAGGTCAGTTCCCCACAGCTAGGACTGTCCTTCCAGCTAGCTTGTTCTCTCATGCTGGTCCAGCCCTGTCTGCCAGCCTAGCTCCGGCGGCTAGCGCAGCCTCTATGTTAATGTAGCAGTACAGCTAGCATAGGCCCTGTAGCTATCAGTGCCCTGGCAGCTGCCCTTTCCCTCTGCTAGCCCCTTCCCGGTGCTCCTCTAGTTACCCCTCAGCTCCTCTAGTTGCCCCTCAGCTACCCTACTTACCCCTCAGCTACCCTAGTTACCCTTCGGCTACCCTAGTTACCCCTCTGCTACCCTGGTTACCCCTCAGCTACCCTGTTCCTTTGCTAGCCCCACTTTTGTTGTAGCTTTCCCTGCTAGCATGGCCCGGTACTTTTTGTTTGTTGCCTTGTTTTGTCCCCTGCCACTCTGTCTGTATTTTTGGGTCGCCCGGTGGCTCCCGTGGAGGGGGGAGTACTGTGAGGTTCGCCTTTCCCTTGACCTTTAATTCCCTGTCTCCTCACCTCACTAGCCCCCACCCTTGCGTTCGTTTACTCTCGTTTGCTCTTCAGCAGCCACACCCTTGGACTACCTGTCATTATGTGTTTGATTGGTCTGGTGCCGAACACACACTTCTAGTTCGAGTATCAATTACCATCACGCACCTGATGTGTATTCTAATTAGCACCCCTGTGGGCTTTAAGTACCTCGCTCTTCCCCTCAGTCCTGGTCGGGTCGTTCCGTATCATATCTCTATCACCAAGACCCCTACGGGAGGTTCTCTGTCTGTAGGCTCCTACGGGAGTTTCTGTTTCTGTCTTTATGCTGTTTTCATCTCCGGCGTGAGATGCGCTCAAGCCTTCGCCTCCTGTTGCCGTTTGCCTGGAGGGAGACACTGTACTGCGCTCTCTAAACCTCTACGGGAGGTATTCCAGTGTTCCACTCCAGACCTCCGAGCCAGACGCGCTCTTCACTCCAGACGCGCATCCAGACGCGCATCCAGACCTCCGAGCCAGACGCGCTCTTCACTCCAGACGCGCATCCAGACGCGCATCCAGACCTCCGAGCCAGACGCGCTCTTCACTCCAGACGTGCATCCAGACGCGCATCCAGACCTCCGAGCCAGACGCGCTCTTCACTCCAGACGCGCATCCAGACGCGCATCCAGACCGCCGAGCCAGACGCGCTCTTCACTCCAGACGCGCATCCAGACCTCCGGGCCAGACGCGCTCTTCACTCCAGACGCGCATCCAGACGCGCATCCAGACCTCCGCGCCAGATGCGCTCTCCGTACCGGTGCGTACTCCAAGCAGACGCGCACCACTCAGACCTCCGCGCCAGATGCGCTCTCCGTACCGGCGCGTACTCCAAGCAGACGCGCACCACTCAGACCTCCGCGCCAGATGCGCTCTCCGTACCGGCGCGTACTCCAAGCAGACGCGCACCACTCAGACCTCCGCGCCAGATGCGCTCTCCGTACCGGCGCGTACTCCAAGCAGACGCGCACCACTCAGACCTCCGCGCCAGATGCGCTCTCCGTACCGGCGCGTACTCCAAGCAGACGCGCACCACTCAGACCTCCGCGCCAGATGCGCTCTCCGTACCGGCGCGTACTCCAAGCAGACGCGCACCACTCAGACCTCCGCGCCAGATGCGCTCTCCGTACCGGCGCGTACTCCAAGCAGACGCGCACCACTCAGACCTCCGCGCCAGATGCGCTCTCCTCCAGACGTCTAGCCTGCGCCCTCCTACTCCTCCCTGTAAGCAGCTCCAGCCCTCGCCCCCCCTGTCCAGTCCTTCTAGTCCTCCTAGACCTCCTTGTCCAGTCCTCCTAGTCCTCCCTGTCCAGTCTTTCTAGTCTCTCTAGTCCTCCTAGTCCTCCCTGTCCAGTCCTTCTAGTCCTCCTAGTCCTCCCTGTCCCCAGCCCGCCTCTGCGGGCCTCTGTCCCTGTTTCCCCTCTCTAGTCCTCCTAGTCCTCCCTGTCCAGTCCTTCTAGTCCTCCTAGTCCTCCTTGTCCAGTCCTCCTAGTCCTCCCTGTCCAGTCCTCCTAGTCCTCCTAGGCATCCCTGTCCAGTCCTCCTAGTCCTCCCTGTTCCTGCCCTGTTCCCTTGCCCTGGCCCTGTCCGTTAGCCTTTCCCTTAGCCTTCCCCTTAGCCAGCTCGCCTCTTAAAGGCACTGTGCCTATTTTCCCAACTTCTTGTTTCCTGTGATTTGTGTTCTCCCTTAAAGGGACAGTGCCGTTTTCTGTTGTTTTCAATAAATGCCCAGTTCTTGGCTTACTCTCATACCTGTCTCGTGTTGTGCGATTGGGGTCGGTTACAAACCATAACAGTACGACCCGACCCGTCGACGACCCCAGCCAGCACAGACGGTGTATGTTGAGTTTGCCTTTTTTTTGTGTTCCCTCTAGTTCCCCTGTTAGTTCCCCTGTTGACTCCCCTGTTGGCTTCCCTGTCAGCTCCCCTGTTTAGCCTGTTAGTCTCCCCTGTTAGCTTCCCTGTTAGCTCCCCTGTTAGCCCTGTTAGCTTCCCTGTTAGCCCTGTTAGCTCCCCTGTTAGCTTGTTAGTCTCCCCTGTTAGCTCTCCTGTTAGCCTGTTGACTCCCCTGTTTGCTTCCCTGTTAGCCTCGTTAGCTCCCCTGCAGCTTGTTAGGCCTCTACTACCAGCATGGCCCCAGTCTGCTAGCTTAGCCCCGGCTGCTAGCACAGCCTCTATGTTAATGCAGCCTTGCTGCTGGCATAGGCCCTGTAGCTAGCCATGCCCAGGCAGCTAACCCAGTCCCTCTGCATGGCCCCAGTCTGCTAGCTTAGCCCCGGCTGTTAGCACAGCCTCTATGTTAATGCAGCCCTTGCAGCTAGCATAGGCCCTGTAGCTAGCCATGCCCAGGCAGCTAACCCGGTCCCTCTGCATGGCCTCCACTTTTTGTGTAGCCTTCCCACTGCTAGGACTGCCCTTTCAGCTAGCAAGGTCAGTTTTTTCCCACTGCTAGGACTGCCCTTTCAGCTAGCAATGTCAGTTTTCCCACTGCTAGGACTGCCCTTTCAGCTAGCAAGGTCAGTTTTCTCCCACTGGTAGGACTGCCCCTTCAGCTAGCAAGGTCAGTTTTCTCCCACTGCTAGGACTGCCCCTTCAGCTAGCAAGGTCAGTTTGCTCCCACTGCTAGGACTGCCCCTTCAGCTAGCAAGGTCAGTTTCCCCACTGCTAGGACTGCCCCTTCAGCTAGCAAGGTCAGTTTTCTCTCACTGCTAGGACTGCCCCTTCAGCTAGCAAGGTCAGTTTGCTCCCACTGCTAGGACTGCCCCTTCAGCTAGCAAGGTCAGTTTCCCCACTGCTAGGACTGTCCCTTCAGCTAGCAAGGTCAGTTCCCCACAGCTAGGACTGTCCTTCCAGCTAGCTTGTTCTCTCATGCTGGTCCAGCCCTGTCTGCCAGCCTAGCTCCGGCGGCTAGCGCAGCCTCTATGTTAATGTAGCAGTACAGCTAGCATAGGCCCTGTAGCTATCAGTGCCCTGGCAGCTGCCCTTTCCCTCTGCTAGCCCCTTCCCGGTGCTCCTCTAGTTACCCCTCAGCTCCTCTAGTTGCCCCTCAGCTACCCTACTTACCCCTCAGCTACCCTAGTTACCCTTCGGCTACCCTAGTTACCCCTCTGCTACCCTGGTTACCCCTCAGCTACCCTGTTCCTTTGCTAGCCCCACTTTTGTTGTAGCTTTCCCTGCTAGCATGGCCCGGTACTTTTTGTTTGTTGCCTTGTTTTGTCCCCTGCCACTCTGTCTGTATTTTTGGGTCGCCCGGTGGCTCCCGTGGAGGGGGGAGTACTGTGAGGTTCGCCTTTCCCTTGACCTTTAATTCCCTGTCTCCTCACCTCACTAGCCCCCACCCTCGCGTTCGTTTACTCTCGTTTGCTCTTCAGCAGCCACACCCTTGGACTACCTGTCATTATGTGTTTGATTGGTCTGGTGCCGAACACACACTTCTAGTTCGAGTATCAATTACCATCACGCACCTGATGTGTATTCTAATTAGCACCCCTGTGGGCTTTAAGTACCTCGCTCTTCCCCTCAGTCCTGGTCGGGTCGTTCCGTATCATATCTCTATCACCAAGACCCCTACGGGAGGTTCTCTGTCTGTAGGCTCCTACGGGAGTTTCTGTTTCTGTCTTTATGCTGTTTTCATCTCCGGCGTGAGATGCGCTCAAGCCTTCGCCTCCTGTTGCCGTTTGCCTGGAGGGAGACACTGTACTGCGCTCTCTAAACCTCTACGGGAGGTATTCCAGTGTTCCACTCCAGACCTCCGAGCCAGACGCGCTCTTCACTCCAGACGCGCATCCAGACGCGCATCCAGACCTCCGAGCCAGACGCGCTCTTCACTCCAGACGCGCATCCAGACGCGCATCCAGACCTCCGCGCCAGATGCGCTCTCCGTACCGGTGCGTACTCCAAGCAGACGCGCACCACTCAGACCTCCGCGCCAGATGCGCTCTCCGTACCGGCGCGTACTCCAAGCAGACGCGCACCACTCAGACCTCCGCGCCAGATGCGCTCTCCGTACCGGCGCGTACTCCAAGCAGACGCGCACCACTCAGACCTCCGCGCCAGATGCGCTCTCCGTACCGGCGCGTACTCCAAGCAGACGCGCACCACTCAGACCTCCGCGCCAGATGCGCTCTCCGTACCGGCGCGTACTCCAAGCAGACGCGCACCACTCAGACCTCCGCGCCAGATGCGCTCTCCGTACCGGCGCTTACTCCAAGCAGACGCGCACCACTCAGACCTCCGCGCCAGATGCGCTCTCCGTACCGGCGCGTACTCCAAGCAGACGCGCACCACTCAGACCTCCGCGCCAGATGCGCTCTCCTCCAGACGTCTAGCCTGCGCCCTCCTACTCCTCCCTGTAAGCAGCTCCAGCCCTCGCCCCCCCTGTCCAGTCCTTCTAGTCCTCCTAGACCTCCTTGTCCAGTCCTCCTAGTCCTCCCTGTCCAGTCTTTCTAGTCTCTCTAGTCCTCCTAGTCCTCCCTGTCCAGTCCTTCTAGTCCTCCTAGTCCTCCCTGTCTCCAGCCCGCCTCCGCAGGCCTCTGTCCCTGTTTCCCCTCTCTAGTCCTCCTAGTCCTCCCTGTCCAGTCCTTCTAGTCCTCCTAGTCCTCCTTGTCCAGTCCTCCTAGTCCTCCCTGTCCAGTCCTCCTAGTCCTCCTAGTCATCCCTGTCCAGTCCTCCTAGTCCTCCCTGTTCCTGCCCTGTTCCCTTGCCCTGGCCCTGTCCGTTAGCCTTTCCCTTAGCCTTCCCCTTAGCCAGCTCGCCTCTTAAAGGCACTGTGCCTATTTTCCCAACTTCTTGTTTCCTGTGATTTGTGTTCTCCCTTAAAGGGACAGTGCCGTTTTCTGTTGTTTTCAATAAATGCCCAGTTCTTGGCTTACTCTCATACCTGTCTCGTGTTGTGCGATTGGGGTCCACCATAACACCTGTCCTATATTCTTAACAAACATTACAAAAATTAAGACTCCAAAACAGTATTCTAAAAGAAAATAGCAAAAAAAACAGTGTTATTCACCCTTGTAGTTTTCAAAAATAGCTTTACAAACCATTTTCTTAAAAACCAAAAGCGAATTACTCATTCTTAACTGTATATCAGCATTGTTCCACAAAGCGCTTCACAGAAACCATCAAGCATTCACACTCACACAGTCATACGATACGCTACTGGTGGTTGTGAGCAGCATCAGCAAACACAGCTGCCCCTTGGCAGACTGACGGAATCATGTCTGCTATTCAGCGCCAACCACCATCAACAACCTTCATAAATACATTCAACATTAATGGAATAGGCTAACTACCAACTTAGCTGTAGCAGTTAGCTGTTATATGCAATCACATTTGTTTAACTATGGGGTAGTAGTTGACCTAGTTGTTAGCTTAAGTTAGTTAGCTGTGGTTATTTACAAACATGTAGATGAGACTAATCATATACAGATCGAGATCATGGCTAACATTTGGGAATTCTAAGGTACATCCTATTTAAGCATGCAAAATGGCAACTAATCAATTCAATCAATTAGATTACCAATATTATATCAACATGAAAATTTGGAAGGGAACATAATAGTATTTTATTTTAGTATTTACTATTATAATATTAGTAGCCGATTAATTTGCAGCCCGTCCTAGGTTCTGATTGGCTCTCTAGGTTAGCACTTTAGCGTCTGATGCTGTGGTGGGCACTAGTCCTAACATTGCTAACTAAACTTTTAGTCAGAGAAAAAACTTCACGAGTCACAACTATTTACGTCCACGTGCTGTAAGGAATCAGGAATACGGAAAGCACATTGTCTTGTAATAGAATGACTGAAATCACTGCAAGAGCTAGTATAGGCTAGCTAGCCCTCATGAACCGGCAGACACCAACAGTAGAATATGCACTAGGCTACTGCACGCACCTGTCATGTTACTGTTGGTTCCTTCCACTTGAACTTCATCATCATTAGCAGCAGCAGCTACTATAACGCCAGCCCTTCCTCTACTAAACATGTCTGTAATTTTAGAACATTGTTCTGCATCTTTTACTAGCAATTTTCGTTTTTTTATTCTAGCTTTTTCAGCTCCACCCTTTCTTTTTTTTGCGTCCTCCATTTCTGCGCTTCTAGGCCTACTCACGGTTGGGAGGAAATGTGAATCTCATTCACTGATGTCTCATGTCTCATTCAAGACTGGCTAACAAAAGCATGTCTTTCACTTTCACTTTCACACCAAGAAAACAGTGTGTATGATGTTCACAAAGTCACCAGTAGAGGGTACTCACTCTAATGTGTTTCTGGGAGAGGCGGAGCTGGACATTGTACATTAATTCAAGTATCTTGGGGTCCCACATACTGGCCCACACACTGGCCCACACACCGGCCCACACACTGGCCCACATTAGTGGCCCACACACCGACTCACACACTGGCCCACACACTGGCCCACACACTGGCCCACACACCGGCCCACACACCGGCCCACATACTGGCCCACACACTGGCCCACACACCGGCCCACACACTGGCCCACATTAGTGGCCCACACACCGACTCACACACTGGCCCACACACCGGCCCACACACTGGCCCACATTAGTGGCCCCCACACTGACTCACACACTGGCCCACACACTGGCCCACACACTGGCCCACACACCGGCCCACATTAGTGGCCCACATATGGCCCACACACTGGCCCATACACTACACCGGCCCACACACTACACCGGCCCACACACCGGCCCACATTAGTGGCCCACACACTGGCCCACACACTGGCCCACACACTGGCCCACACACTGGCCCACACACCGGCCCACACACCGGCCCACATACTGGCCCACACACTGGCCCACACACCGGCCCACACACTGGCCCACATTAGTGGCCCACACACCGACTCACACACTGGCCCACACACCGGCCCACACACTGGCCCACACACCGGCCCACACACCGGCCCACATACTGGCCCACACACCGGCCCACACACTGGCCCACATTAGTGGCCCACACACCGACTCACACACTGGCCCACACACCGGCCCACACACTGGCCCACATTAGTGGCCCACACACTGACTCACACACTGGCCCACACACTGGCCCACACACTGGCCCACACACCGGCCCACATTAGTGGCCCACACACTGGCCCACACACTGGCCCACACACCGGCCCACATTAGTGGCCCAAACACTGGCCAAAAAAAAGTAAAAAAAAAAAAGTAATTTTTTTTTTTTTTTTGACCAGCCCACTTTGGTTCCGGCCCATCGGGATTCGTCCCGAACGTTCCGATGGCCAGTCCGCCACTGGGCTCAATACACACAATTGTTAAGGGGATGCAGACCAGAGAAAGACTTTCCTCTTGTTTACATCAGGGTCCCCCATTTTCAATTCATAATGAATTGAAGGCTGGCATCTGTAAATGCAGATATAAGTACTTTATTCTTATTTTATTATCATTATTATTATTATCATTATTTTCTTTCCAATGAAATGAAAATCAGAAAATAAGTGGTATTTGATGGAAAATATGAAAGTCAATGCTTGAAGGAAAATGGACTTTGGAAATCAGTTTTTTATCTACTGTTCTGTAAAAGTCTTGTTGAATGTAATGTTTTATGTTTTGTGTGGACCCCAGGGAGACTGGTTGTTGTCATGCAACAGCTAATGGGGATCCTAATCAACTCAAACTCTCATGGGCTTCGATCTACCAGGTAGCTAGCCCCTTCCGTGACTGTGATGCACCGAGTGAATCCACAGTCACTTGCTCCTCAATAGCAAACCAACCGTCCTATGTTGACCATGAAGGACTGGTTCTGCCCGAACCGTTCATTATCGCAGACATTTCAAAGCTACTCACAGTTGCACGAGGGTTTCGGACAGAGATACGGGATGGTTTGAAAGCTCGGCGTTGCATGCGCACTGACTGCTGGGGGAGGGAGGGGCCATGGGAGGCACTGGATCAAACCATTAAAATGTGGGGGGCAGGGGGGCACAATCTTTGGAAACTTAAAAACTCGCTATTAACACATCCCACGCCGGAAACGGCTTACAACGTGTTTCAAGTTCATGCGAATTCTGCCATTCCACGGCGTACGACGTTATTGAGATCATATTTCATTTTTTCGCCATGTTATTCATAATTCCCTCACGGAGCCTGGTCTGATGCAGTGGGAGCTTGCACAACTCTGCAACGCTTCAATACTGCCGCCTGGTGGATGATCGGCGAGTTGCAACCGGAAGTGGATCTCTGGAGATCTCCGGTGCATCTGACAAATGTGTCCGGCACTCGCATATTGTTGCGGGACTGTATCGTCCGTGTGTAGCGATCGCTGCCATAACACAATAATCGATACACTGTAAGATTTTTCACCGTAAAGATACAATAGCTTACTGGCAATATTTTGCATGACTTTTACAGTAAGATTCACAATAATTTACTGTGAATGGCTTCACAGCAATGTGTTGTAATTTCACAGTAATGGTAGTACAATACATTGTTGTAATTTCACAACTTCTTACGGTAAGAAATTACTGTGATATCACATTATTCTGTTGTATATATATTACAACAATGTATTGTGACTTCACAACATCAAATTGTAAGAAATGTACTGTAATATCATATTATTTTGTTGTATATATATTACAGCAATGTATTGTGACTTCACAACATCATATTGTAAGAAATTACTGTGATATTACAATATTTTGTTGTATATATTACAACAATGTATTGTGACTTCACAACATCAAATTGTAAGAAATTACTGTGATATCACATTATTTTGTTGTATATATATTACTACATGTATTTTTGTAGTACAGCTCCAGTACACTTCCTGAAAGTCACACTTTGGTTTCCTGTCGTGATTAATCACGTCATCCTATTGTATTTTGACATGAAACTATTGTATGAGCTTCCTCCAGAAGTATACTGGAGCTGGAGACTATAGAGTTATGCATGTCTATCATGGCAAATTATATAATATAATAATAATTATTTTTTAATTATTTTGTTGGCAAGTCTTTTGCATTACTTTTCAGACTTGCCAACAAAATCAGCGTTGCTAATAAACATTTTAAATATTATTTTATAAACTGCTGGTCAACACTGCTTAAAACGGCAAAACTAAGACAACGTAATCATATTCGTAAGTAAAATGGTAAATGGCTGCTTTTTTTTTTTTTACAATTTGTGCACATTTTACCCATTCACACACCGACGGCAGCGGCAACCATGCAAGGTGCCAACCTGCTCATTGGGAGCAAGTAGGGGTTAAGTGTCTTGCTCAAGGACACATCGACACACTGCCCGGGGAGGAGCGGGAATCTCCGGATTGCCAGACGACTGCTCTACCTCCCGAGCCACTGTCGCCATGAAACTAGTACTTCCAGGTCTTACCCGAAAATGGAACTAATGAATACACTTTATGCACTCACTCAAAAGAACAAAAGAGGCACTCAAAAGAACAAAAGAGGCGCAGGGACGATAGGAGCATGACAATTGTCTTTGCAGATTATTCAAAGTCTATGAGCTTCCAAAGAAGGGTGTTCACGTGAGGGGACGACAGGAGCATGACAATTGTCTTTGCAGACCATTCAAAGTCTATGACCTTCGAAGAAGGGTGTTCACGTCAGGGGACGACAGGAGAATGACAATTGTCTTTGCAGACCATTCAAAGTCTATGAGCTTACTTACGAAGAAGGGTGTTCACGTCAGGGGACGACAGGAGAAGGACAATTATCTATGCAGACCATTCAAAGTCTATGAGCTTCCGAAGAAGGGTGTTCACGTCAGGGGACGACAGGAGAAGGACAATTGTCTTTGCAGACCATTCAAAGTCTATGAGCTTACTTACGAAGAAGGGTGTTCATGTCAGGGGACGACAGGAGGACGATTGTCTATGAAGACCATTCAAAGTCTATGAGCTTATGAAGAAGGGTGGTCACTTGAGGGTTGATGGCGCTTCGCTTCTTTGCCCTGGAGCCTTTCTCCGGGTTGATGCCCAAGAAGCACCTGTTAATAAGCAAAGATACGTTTCAGTTTTAAATAGACTCAGCATTTATCAAGGTGCTCACCTGTGTTTTTTCCCACACCACACCCTGATGAAGACTGCTACTAGTTCAAACTTGTTGGATCATCCTCACAATACAAATATTTTTTTAGCCTCATGGTACCTCTAACATAATGTTTACTTATCCGAATTTTGAAGCCATACTATAATGTGAATTAAACCATTATGTCAATTTCTTAACAAGATAGCAGCAACATCAAGTGATGGTGTGGTCCCAATTCACATAGTTGGTTCCAGGCTTCATACTCAAAGCATTTAATCTACTTTATGGCCTCTGTAGAAAGGCATGGACTTAATAGCCAGATAGTCTTTGCATGATAAGTCTTACTGATGACATTGATCATGTGTTCAGAGTGTTAAAATACCTTTGGATGAACTCCAGTGTGGATGATCCAACGGAAGGATACTCCAGGTTGAAGACATAGTAGCTGGTGAATAAAGCAGCTACCCCATGCTGCTTTTTTTCTTTTCTTCGAAGCTTCGAATTAAAATCGAATCTCGGCCCCGAAGCTTCGAATTCCAAAAAAAAATCGAAGGTCAGCCCTACACAGAACCCTGCAGTTCAGGTGGACAGCACTTTTCGACTCCACCATCAGATGGGTATAGGCTATATCAGCCTGTAAAAGAGTCCCTGTGCAGATAGGAAAATCCAGCTAAAGGACAAAGCAACTCCTAGCCCTCCAGTTACAAGCGCAGATGGAATGGAGACATGCCAGCTCAGGATATTATTTATAAGCGTCATATGTGTGCCGTATCACAAACTGCCTTCTGTCAGATTTTCCCCCTCGATGCAAAGGAACACAAGCTCATCCCTGAACATTACATTACCTTGAATTATCAAACAGGGGGTGCTTGGGAGTGCTGCAGTATTCACATCAGCAGCAGTGGCACAGGTCTGCAACAAAGTAACACACAATAGCAGATTTAACATTATGAAAGGATGAAGATAAGCTAATCCACGCACTACAGCTCGGCCCATTTGGAGCAACTTGGGGTTAAGTGTCTTGCTCAAGGACACTTCCGACATGCGGACAGTCAGAGCCAGGATTCGAACCACCAACCCTACGGTCGATGAACGACCATCTCTACCAACTGAGCTTCAGTCGCCCCTAATGTAATCACTCGCATTTCAAATATTTTAATATTTAAATAAATAAAACTTACATCAACTTCGAGCAGTAGTTTCTCCGTAGGCTCCTTGAAGTACACCATAAGGAGCAGGACGATGCAGGCACTGATCTCCGAAACCTCTGGATCATATCTGGCCAGAACATCCCTGATCTTCGTGTTGTCCAGTTTCTGGCAGAACTGCAGGATGGTCCGTCCTCGATGACACAGGGCATCTTTGATCTTTTGAAGGACATCGGTGTCTGTCAGGAGGCCAAAGTGGGAGAAAAGCCCTGTCTGAGAGAAGAGAAAAGGCCATTCTTCTTTGACCTCCACCATCGTTGGTGCAGGCATTTTGTTCAAGTAACGCCGCAGGATGACGTAGGTCCTCTCCATCAAAAGTTCTGCTCTCAATGTCCCACCCATCCCTTCCTCTGTGTACAGACATACAAACCAAGTAACAACAATTAGATTTGATGTTGCCACATCTGGGAAATTGAGTGGCAAACCTTTAATTGTATGCTCTCTCATCATTACTCATTCTGAATATTAAGGTGGCCTTTTTGCTTAATGTGGGATGTTTATTCAGGTGTCAATTCACCAAAAGTAAAGTAGATTGCATGCCTGAGTAGATGTTCCGCAGATCCCTTTTCAAAGCCGCCAAGGTTTCCTCTGTCTCCCCGTCCGGTAAGCTTGCTGGGCCCCACCTCACACACCTAGGGATAGGAAGGAATCATAGGTTAACTCAATACTATTGGGGGAAATTATTAGGGCTGACCCCTATTAGTCGATTAATCGGTCGAAAGGAGCCGTAGTCGACTGCCAACCTTAGTGGAATACATAAAAAAATATAAAAAAATTATAATATATATATTTTTTTATCATTCTTTCCAAAAGAAAAAAGGCCTCTAACGCTAATGGCACGCATACCAGAGGCTAACTGCCTACGAAAACAGGCACAGAGGCACTGAAAGAGGATTTCACCCATCTAATGAAGTTCAAGTTTCAAGTTTCTTTAATAGTTGTCATACAGAAGTAGAGAATACTTTTATACAAAATGCTTCTTCTGAACACACTAGACTAGACAAATATCAAGATGTATCCATCAGTGGACCAATTGCATGCTTTTGCAGAGGACAAGAAGCCTTCAGTCGACTCCTTCAGACATTAAGCACCCCCCACAGCCCAAATGGAATGATACAAAACTATATATATATATATTCTACTTTTTTTTGTTTTTTTTGTCGACTAACATTTTGGCCAATCATAGTCGACTATCCAAATCCTTAGTCGGTGACAGCCCTAGAAATTATATTAAAAAAAAATCTACACATAATTTAAACATTCAATCCAAATAACCTAAGTTAGTCTAGCATGGCAGTGCCACTTTAACCCCTAATTGCTGCGAGTGTGAATGGAGAGGACACTGGCGCTGTTTGTTTTGCCACCCCTACCCGTATTGGTCGACAGGACCTCTCGTCAGCCTGGACTCTCCTGCCACACCAGTGGGCCGTCTTTCCTCTCTGCCTCTGCGGCGTCTAGCCAGAGTGTTGTTTGTGCTTTTATACTCCACTCTTGTTTTTACTTGTTGGAGAAGAGAGTGGCATCCGTCTCCAACAACTTCACCTCGCCTGCTAATGTCAGCAAAGGTGTCAGGATGGCTCCTGACAATTGTTCGGACGATGCTGAGGCACGTGGTTCTGGTTGGGTTGTGCTCGTGCTCCATCATCTGATCCACCAAAGCATTCACAAAGGCCCTTCTCTCATCTGGCTTTGGTCTCTCTTCTTTTTCCACTGCATGTTGAATGGCTGTTGACATCCGGTTCCAGTTGACACAAAAGTCTACATGCCATGCCCTGCCAGGCTGTACAGAGTTTGAAGTGCTTGGGGGGCTGCACAACAGAGAGTGCGGGAATGATTGCATAGAGGTGTTCGGAGAGGACAGTGTTCACAGAGCTCGTTGTTGGGGAACTTGAAGCAATTGGATGGGGAGGGAGCACCTCTATATTAAGGGTTACTAACCCTAGAAGGGACAAAAACAGTTATACCAATGTTCCAAGTGATAGTTCTAAGTGTCATGTGAGTCTAAATATGAATTTACCTTTATTAAGACCATCCATCAGCTTCCGACACTGGATTGGTTTGAGGTGTCGGACCAGATCCACCCTCTCCATTAAGGCCAGATCTTCGACACTCTCCACTCCAAGATCCTCAAGTAGGGTGGTCAGTAAGTCATCAGGGAGGCTTGGTAAATATGACCAAACTGCTTCCTTTATACCTTCCATTACCTAGTCTCATTGATTAGGGTCAATCATGAATCAGTTTGTGCATATTCCATACTTGTCTGTTTGCAGTGCACTATATGCGGTTAACTGCCAACATGTGCTCGCTATACAATCAACAATACAAATTTAAATACAAAATCAACTATCTTAAGGTTACTTAATATCCTGCTCCACTTACGTCTGTCCTCACGTCTGTCATATCCTCCCTTTCCTGTTTAAACTGCTCCTGGAAAAGAATGGTGGAGCGCAATAAACATCTGATCGTGCACGTTGTATGCTGGAAGAGGATAGTAGTCCAGTACATCTTCGTGCTTAATGCACACATAATCCTCTTGGGCCACTCCTAAGTATATGCGGTTAACTGCCAACATGTGCTCGCTATACAATCAACAATACAAATTTAAATACAAAATCAACTATCTTAAGGTTACTTAATATCCTGCTCCACTTACGTCTGTACTCACGTCTGTCATATCCTCGCTTTCCTGTTTAAACTGCTCCTGGAAAAGAATGGTGGAGCGCAATAAGCATCTGATCGTGCACGTTGTATGCTGGAAGAGGATAGTAGTCCAGTACATCTTTGTGCTTAATGCACACATAATCCTCTTGGGCCACTCCTAAGTCACAGTACACACCCATGTCAATCAACTTCACACAAATGTGTTTCTCCGAGACAAAGTGGACAGAGTTTTAATAATAATAATAATGACTTGGATTTATATAGCGCTCTTCATGGCACCCAGAGCGCTTCACAGAGTCCATTATTCGTTCATACACAGTCATACCGTGGTGGTAAGCTACAATTGCAGCCAGAGCTGCCCTGAGGCAGACTCACGGAAGCGTGGCAAATAATCATCGCCTACGGCCCCTCCGACCACCACCAACATTCATTCACATGCATACACATTCATACGAGGCAAGTAGGTTAAGTGTCTTGCCCAAGGACACAACGGCAATGGGATGGACATGGGCTTGAGCGGGATTCGAACCACCAACCCTTCGATCATTGGACGCCCCGCTCTACCCCTGAGCCATAGCCGCCCCACATGTGCTCTTGCTCGCTCTTCCTCGCTCTTTCCTTCCCCTTCCCTCCCCCCCCCCCCCCACCCCCCCCCTCAGGACCCCCACTTGGACTATACATCCACTATTTCATTTAACATCAGAAAAATACAAGTTTATATGCTACCCTTTATCTTCTCCACCACAGCTACCCAGACTGCTATACTGGCTTCATTAACACCACATATAACACCCTAGCAACCACCTAGAAACACCCTAGCAACCAGCTATAACACCCTAGCAACCACCTATAACAACCTAGCAACCACCTATAACACCTTAGTAACCACCTAGAAACACCCTAGCAACCACCTATACCATCCTAGCAACCACCTAGAAATACCCTAGCAACCACCTAGAAACACCCTAGCAACCACCTATAACACCCTAGCAACCACCTAGAAACACCCTAGCAACCCTGTGGGGGGCCTGTGGAGGGGCCTGTGGAGGGGTCTGTGCGGGGGCCTGTGGGGGGGTCTGTGCGGGGGCCTGTGGGGGGGCCTGTGGGGGGTCTGTGCGGGGGCCTGTGGGGGGCCTGTGCAGGGGCCTGTGGGGGGCCTGTGGGGGGGCCTGTGGAGGGGCCTGTGGAGGGGTCTGTGCGGGGGCCTGTGGGGGAGCCTGTGGGGGGGTCTGTGCGGGGGCCTGTGGGGGGGTCTGTGCGGGGGCCTGTGGGGGGTCTGTGCAGGGGCCTGTGGGGGGGCCTGTGGAGGGGCCTGTGGGGGGTCTGTGCGGGGGCCTGTGGGGGGGTCTGTGCGGGGGCCTGTGGGGGGTCTGTGCAGGGGCCTGTGGGGGGGTCTGTGCGGGGGCCTGTGGGAGGCCTGTGGAGGGGCCTGTGCATCACGTCGTTGGGCGGGGTCAGGCCACAGGACCTTGTTGACATCGCAGGCTATGTTTTCCCTCGCCAGGCAGCGGGGGAAGAAAGCTCTGGCATGCCGGCTGTTTGGCACCTTCAGCAAACTGCATTCTAAACTGGCCTATATAGGTGTTGTCACATCATTGGCAGGTGTCTTCAATTTTGAGTCATTGTGTTTAAGCAATGAGGTTGTGCATTCTAAACTGGCCAATATGGATGGTGTCACATTATTTGCAGGTGTCTTCAATTTTTAGTCACCGTGTTTAAGCAATGACACCACCCATGCTTTCATTGTGTTCAACTTTTGATGATGCATCATGTGAGCAAAATGTGTTCAGTGAATGAGAATGTGTTGTGCAACGTGTGTTTTAGCAAGTGCGGAAGTGTTTAATAATAATAATAATAATAATAATAATAATAATAATAATGGCTTGGATTTATATAGCGCTCTTCATGACACCCAGAGCGCTTCACAGAGTCCATTATTCATTCATACACAGTCATACCGGTGGTGGTAAGCTACAATTGCAGCCAGAGCTGCCCTGAGGCAGACTCACGGAAGCGTGGCAAATAATCATCGCCTACGGCCCCTCCGACCACCACCAACATTCATTCACATGCATACACATTCATACGAGGCAAGTAGGTTAAGTGTCTTGCCCAAGGACACAACGGCGATGGGATGGACATGGGCTTGAACGGGATTCGAACCACCAACCCTTCGATCACTGGACAACCCGCTCTACCCCTGAACCAAAGCCGCCCCACTAAGTTTAGAGTAAGTGCGAATGTGTTTAGAGTTCTGCAATGTGTGTTTTGGCAAATGCCAATGTGTTCAGAGTTTTGTGAAATCTGAGATTGAGGTGAAATGTGTCCTGGGGGCCTGATTTATTAAATGTGTTTAGGCAACTGGTCATTGTACTCAGAGATCTAGAAATTGTGCTTTAGCAATCGAGAAAAACTGTAAGGGGATGCAGACCAGAGAAAGACTTTCGTCTTGTTTTGTATAAAATTACAATATTTTATTGTGAAATAAGAACAATATAATGTGATATGTTGATATGCTATTGTGAGATTACAACATCTGATGTGATATTACAGAGAAAAGCTTTTGTCTTGTTTTGTATAAAATTACAATATTTTATTGTGAAATAAGAATAATATAATGTGATATGTTGATATGCTATTGTGAGATTACAACATCTGATGTGATATTACAGAGAAAGACTTTCGTCTTGTTTTTTATAAAATTACAATATTTTATTGTGAAATAATAAATAAATTATGTGAAATATTCATATGCTACTGTGAGATTACAAAATGTGATATGATATTACAGAGGATTTTGATTGCAATATTTTATTGTAAAATAATAAATAAATTATGTGAAATATTCATATGCTACTGTGAGATTACAACATCTGATGTGATATTACAGAGGATTTTGATTGAGGTATTTCATTGTGAAATAAGAATAATATAATGTGATATGTTGATATGCTATTGTGAGATTACAACATCTGATGTGATATTACAGAGGATTTTGATTGCGGTATTTTATTGTGAAATAAGAATAATATAATGTGAAATCAAAAGATACTGTCTTTTTTACATGTATTTGTTGGGATATTACAGGAGGCCTTAATTACAATATGTTACTGTAAGATAATACTGTTAAATGTTGTGAAATGCTGGTTAATTTTTACAGTGTACGATTTGGGCGTTTATTATGATTATACAAACCGGAAATGGATTTAGGAGATCGCCGTCAAATAAGTGGGATCTTTTTCCTCCAGTCTCATCGTCGAACGGTAAGAGGACGCTGACGTCATTTTCAGCGCGTTTGTTTATTATTATCCATGCAAACTGCTCTGATCAATATATCACCCATACTACATAAAGCATTTACTGACGATCACGGAATTATAAACGACCCTCCCCCCCTCCCGTTCATCTGCGCATGATCAGTCATAACGTTTAGGATCATGTACAGTTGACATTTTTTATATAGCGTGTATCGCCAACAAACAGCATTTGATAATCTATATATGCGTTTATGCCTATATCTCACGTTCTAGGAATTACTGCAGAAAACGATAAAAACATATTTATATTCTAGACGGTATTTTCGTATGAATCTATGAATGAAAAAGTGAAACGTTCCTACATCCTGAACGATAGATAATCGATGTTGAATGGGCCATAGTAATGTCAATTTAGCAATACAATTAAAAAAGTTATAGCCCTGCAAAGAAGGTAAACATCTCCATAGGCTTAGACTGGTGGCAGTAATCAAACATTGATGGATATAAGCGTGGCAGGGAATGTGTTAAGTGTCATTGCGTATTATTAATTTGATTGAAATTACGTAGTTATGTTTACAGTTATATATCATATTTTTCACATGATCAAAAAGTGGGGGTGCAAGAGCACATGTTTGCTCCCCCAAGTTCAATTGTGGGGGTGCAGCTGCTCCACTTGCTCCATTGCTCAGGCGCCCGTGCACACACACACACACTAGTGATGTGACGATTCATCGATTTGCATCGGTGCGCCGGCATACACGTTCACGATGTGAGTGCACCGGTGGAATTAGTGCGCATCGGAAAAATGTCAGGCTGAACTCGCGATGCATCTTGTTGTAGCGTCTTTGCATCGGTCAAAAACCGATGCATTTATATAATTTCCTCTCATCCACTTGTCAGCAGTGCACTGTGACTGCACACACACACAGCAGATACTATTGCTTTGCTACTACATAAGGCGAGAGCCGCGTCACAGTTATCAACAAACAGTGGAAGTCGAGCAGACATGCTAACGCTAGTAGCCTCTGGCTAACGCCAGTTAGCCGTTCAGCTAACGCTAAACTAGTGTCTAACTAACTAACTAAAGTGACTATGCAACACCAGTACCATTAGTGAGGAGGGGGGGGGTATATTGAAGACGCTTGACAACAGGGGTTCAAAGAACTTCACATTTATTGGTTATTCGTTTCTTAATTATATCGCTTCATGCAATCCATCCAGCCTGGCTCCGTGTTGTTGACATAATGCGGCTACGGTCGGAAAGTATAGACGCATCCTAGTGACCTAGTCTAGTGTGTGACATCATCAACTGTCGACGGCAGCTCAGACGGGGAGGGGCGCTCTCTCTCTCTCTCTCTCTCTCTCTCTCTCTCGTGTGTGTTTTTAGCTAAAGTGGATAGAAAAGACAGTTTATGCAAAAGTCTTCTTAGGCACCCAAGAGTTTTTATATAAATTGTCTTACAGTAGATTCTTTTATTTTTAATAATAATATAAGCTGCATATAAGGAATACAACCAAATCCTCTGTCATACCATAAAATTTTATCATTATTTTGCATCGTGTTGAATCGCATCGTATCGCCCCCCAAATCGCATTATGTTGAATCAAATCGTATCGAATCGTATCGTATCTCAACAGGGGGTGAATCATATCGCATCGCATCGCCCGGTGCTTCAAATGTATCGTTAATGTATCGTATCGTTGCCACCGTATCGAGATGCGCATCGCATCGGCCTCAGTGAGGAGATGCACATCCCTAACACACACACACACACACACTCCAACCTGTACCCTTAAGTCATGAGTCCTCCCTAACACATGGACAGCAGGTCACTGCCAGGTTGGACGGATGTGTGGATAAATAACACAACATACACATGCAGGCACAGCTAGGCTCACATACAGACATATACAGACACACATGCAGACAGGAACACACATGGTCTCACACAGACAGAAACACACACTTAATTGCATGTACATCCTGCCTGGTATCTTACTGGCATGCATTTTTTTATGCTGGTGTTTTTATATATGCTTACTGTTGTTTTCTTATATATTATGTTTTTATATATGCTTCTTTGCATTGCATTGTCTCGCCTCATATCGTCCCGGCCCTGTTCCTCGTACCTGGCTAAATGAGTTAGCCGGATAATTTTCAGGATAGCTTGACTTAAGCCAGACCTTTCCGTTCCCCGACGTCGGATTGTCTAAATGTTGATCATGGTAACAGATCAGAAAGTTTGAACCTGGTCGAGGGCATGGTTTAGTTCAGTTAGCTGGATAACCTGCATGGCCACGCCCTCGCAAAGAAATGCCAGCTCCCTTCCTGAAATAATTCTCACAGTCTAGATCCCATTATACCATTCTGAATTATGTTTTTGTGCTTCGTTTTTCTAGAGCGGGCTTTTGAAATGTAAAATAATAGACCTAAAATGCTGATAATAAATCATATTCAGCCTATGAATTTACTTTGTCCTATATAATGCACGTCATATTTATACGGATACGGCGCTCGCGATCGCGACACACACAGTTATTTTAATAACGGACTAAATGGATCATTGCAAATGTGAATCCTGCTGGGATATTTTTAATGAATTTGGCTCTGATTAGTTTTATATTCTTCGCTGTGTATTTGCTTAACGGAGCACCCGGATTGTGTTTCATTCAACATACAGTACATTGAAGCATCTATGCGCGGATTGTGGATATGAATTATGATGAGGAATCTGAATCTGTGGATTGTTTAATTGTATCACTGTCACTGTGACAGTGTCACACGTTATTGTGATATTGTAACTGAGTTTAAAATATATGAGGAGATGCGCTGTTTGATGGATTTGATGACGTGACGTGACTTGATAAATTGAATGAGCCTTTGACGTTTTTGATTAATGAATTTGAGAAAATGCATTTATCTTTTCAAGCACTGTTATCTGATGATGAACATGAGGTGTCACTGGTATAAACCAAAGGTTAATCAATTGATGATGTCCAAAATAGATTAAAGCCTGATTAATAGTGTAACTGCAAGCCTCCCTCCAAGCCTCTCTTTGGGAACCATGTATACTATTTATATAGTACATAATACCTAAGCACATACAGTACAGATATCCTCATAATATAATTCGTATCAATTAGATATACTATTTTGGCTTGTTTTTATCCTTATTCTGAAAGAGTTGAACTAATTATTTTCGCTAGCAAGATCTCATTTGATTATTCATTCCATTAAGCCTACTGCCAGCAGGCACATTTAAAGAAATATAATCTGATTGATTGGGGTAATGAGGGACTTAAAATTAGCCTATAGATTATGCATTTCACTTTCGGCGAGGCTATTGAGCCATACTGTATTGTACCCATTCTGCAATCTTGTTAATAAAGTTTTAAATCAACCAATCAATCAATGCCGTTAGAAAATCAGGATTTCTGCGATCGACATCTGCTGTCTTTTCAGGTGAGGCGGCCGCGCGCAATTATCCTGAGTATCAAGTATGGTTCGAATTAACAAGACTGAATCAGCGTTCGAGGAACAGGGAAAGCCTGGATTCAAACATCGGGTTAATTGAATCTGGATAATGGGACTTTTGATCGACTTAGTTGAACCAGGTACGGGGAATAGGGGTCTGACTTGCGTTCTTTGTTCTTGTTGTTGTTGTTGTTTTCTGTGTGTTAGTCTTTGTGATTGTCTGATATGGCTCTCAGCGTTGACTATTCTGCCTTTTGAACATGGTTCCCGCCTCCCCTTCCCTCTCACAAGGCTAATTACCTCATCACTTCACGTCCCAGCTGAACCTAAAATACAGATAAAAAAAGTCATGTTTTGATCATCGTTTTTTAAAGACAGTGTTTTTTTGTGTTTAGTTATAAAGGTTAGAAAATAGATAAAACACACACACACACACACACATACACATATGGTATATATTATCTAATTTATAGCTGTGTTTATCCACACATCCGTCCAACCTGGCACTGACCTGCTGTCCGTGTGTTAGGGAGGACTCATGACTCTCTTTGTAACTCAGGGCACAGGTTGGAGTGTGTGTGTGTGCGTGTGTGTGTGTGTGTGTGTGTGTGTGTGTGTGTGTGTGTGTGTGTGTGTGTGTGTGTGTGTGTGTGTGTGTGTGTGTGTGTGTGTGTGTGTGTGTGTGTGTGTGTGTGTAGCTGCAAGATTTCCATATTTGTGCATACATGCATTGCACACACACATATACAGTACACAGACACAAACACACACATACACACATACGCACTGTACAGGAGTGTGTGTCTCTCTTGTCTCTGCATGGAGAACACAATGCTGGAATTCCAGGCACGCTGACACGGACTTCCTGTGTTTTCGGCCCATCGCTAGGTACAACTTCCTGGCCCGCAACGGAGTTCAGAAATGACACACACACACACACACACACACACACACACACACACACACACACACACACACACCCGAGTCATGGTGCCCTCCGAGGCTCCCACACATTCACGTAGCGTTTTCGCTATCGTTATGCCAGCGGCCCTGTAAGACCTTGACCTTACTTAGTGGAGGAGGAGGTGCTTTGGTGTATTTTCCCAGCATTCCAAGCTGTTTCAGATACACTGCCCCGAAAAACACTCACATTCCTCAGCCTCAAAGTCACCGTCAGAGGGCTATTGTTCCCTGAGAGAGAGAGAGGGGGGGGGGGGGGGGGTGTTCAGGCCAAGAGATATATATATATAGAGAGAGAGAGAGAGAGAGAGAGAGAGAGAGAGAGAGAGAGAGAGAGAGAGAGAGAGAGAGAGAGAGAGAGAGAGAGAGAGAGAGAGAGAGAGAGAGAGAGAGAGAGAGAGAGAGAGAGAGAGAGAGAGAGAGAGAGAGAGAGAGAGAGAGAGAGAGAGAGAGAGAGAGAGAGAGAGAGCAAAAAGGAGAAAGAAAAAGGAGAGATGAGTCTATGAAGGAAGACACAAAGATGGCGGTGGGAGGGGGAGTGACCAGTGAGGAGGTTGTCTGTGTACAGCATGTCCCTGTCCTTTGTGGTAAATAAGAACAGGAAAATAAAAGGGGTTGGAAGGTGTAGGGGGTGCGTGGCGCCACACAAAAGGCTTGCGTAACCTCCTGTTCAAAGACCTGCGGCTTCTCTGCAGCGTCAGTGAATCTGGGCCACGCTGACCTCCAGACACTGTGTTCAGAGCGTGCGGCTAGCTAGTTACACAGCAGGGCTAGTCTGTCGCGGTCCCACAGGCTAGCTAGTTACACAGCAGGGCTAGTGTGTCGCGGCCCCACAGGCTGGCTAGTTACACAGCAGGGCGGGATCATCCCTATGTTCCCCGGGTCCTATGTTCCCCGGGTTCTATGTTCCCCGCTTTGATTGATTAATAGATTTAAAATGTTATACATTTTTATTATTTTATTAATTATTAATGTCCGCCTTGTTTCGAACGGTTAAGCTTAGGCCCTCTTTCGAACTGGTTAAGGTTAGAGTTTGGAATCAGGGCTGGTGGTTCAATCAATCAATCAAAGCGGGGATCGCCGGGGAACATAGAACCCGGGGAACATAGGACCCGGGGAACATAGACATGCTCCCAGCAGGGCTAGTGTGTCGCGGTCCCACAGGTTAGTTAGTTACACAGCAGGGCTAGTGTGTCGCGGTCCCACAGGCTAGCTAGTTACACAGCAGGGCTAGTGTGTCACGGTCTCACAGGCTACTTAGTTACACAGCAGGGCTAGTGTGTCGCGGTCCCACAGGCTAGCTAGTTACACAGCAGGGCTAGTGTGTCACGGTCCCACAGGCTAGCTAGTTACACAGCAGGGCTAGTGTGTCGCGGTCCCACAGGCTAGCTAGTTATACAGCAGGGCTAGTGTGTTGCAGTCCTGCAAGCTAGCTAGTTACACAGCAGGGTTTATTGCTCCTATGTCCGCCCACTACAATCACTCTCTAACCCCTGTCCCCATCTCCCTATCTCTCTGAGTGGTTGTCTCATAGTGTTGGCCAAGGTGGTGGATGTCTCGGGGTGATGGCCAAGGTTGCAGTGACTGTTCTACCTGTTCTATCTGTTATGAGCACCATTGAGGTAATTTATTTACCTTTATTTAGCCAGATAAAACATTAAGAACAGGTTTCTTATTTACAATGTCAATCTGGTCCAAGAGGCCCTGAAGTGGATTCCCAGGCTGTTTTGGTTCTGCTCTGCTTCAGAACCTGTTGGTTAGTACTCTCGGCGTTGTGTCTCAATACTTTAAAGCTGGGAATCACTTCTCTTCAAACTGACTGAGCAGGCCGAAAGGCAGAAGGAATTAAGGAGGAAGGTATTTCAACAGTTGTTTAATAAGAGAGAAAGAGTGTTTACAAATTACAATAAGAAGATGCTATGGTTGTTGATCACAAAACACTATGCCGTAAGATGATAACAACCAGACTAATATCACAGTATAAAGATAAATTGTTGCTGGTCTTTGTGTTGTCCTGGCTGACAAAACAAAGCAGTCTGTTTTCCCTCCAAAAGTCCTTTGTTCTCTCGTTGCCTGCTTCCTTGGGTGAGATGGTGGAGATGGTGAGAGAGGTCTTGTCCTTGTGGTGTTGGTGGTTCCAGAGTGTTCTTCTGTTGTTTCCCTGAGTCCTTCTCTCCACCATTCCACCCCATTCTTATAGCCCAGGCCGAGTGTCTTTGAGTTGATGACATCATCACATTAGTTCCTCCAATCACAGGACAGCTAAGCTTGCATTTTGAAAATAGGGGTTTGGCCTATAGGCCAACCCCCTCCACCTAACTGCAAAAAGAGGCTGTCCTTTACCTTAATCAAAGTTTAAACATTGCATCATTTTCATTTCCTTATATCTTTTACTTATACACATTACTTGACTTGTTAGTACTTTGATGTACCTCAAAATATATTGATTACCTAAACACAGCTATATTTCTAAGTCTGTTTGACTTTCAGAACATATATCTAAATCATTCTGTTAGCTTAATAGAATACAAATTCATATTGAACATTTATTGAAAATAGCACAGACACATTAACTAATTGTAGACATTTTAGTATGACCAAACACTAATTATATTTTAACTTACTTATTAACAATATACTAGGAAATAGTTAGTTTGGAGATCTCCTGTGTGTGTGTGTGTGTGTGAATGTGTGTGAATGTGTGTGTGACTATGTGTGGGTATTTGAGTGTCTGTGTGTCTCTGTGTGTGTCTCTGTGTGTGTGAGTGTGTGTGTGTGGATGTGTATTCGAAAAAGTGTGTGTGTGTGGATCTCTGTGTGTCTGTCTGTGTTCCCAGGCCGTAAGCAGCTGATAACACTTCTTTGATGTAACAGTTGTTTCACTGTGTGTGTGTGTGGATGTGTATGTGTGTGTGTGAGTATGTGAGTGTCTGTGTGTGTGTGTGTCTATGTCCCCAGGCCGTCTTTGATCACTGTGTGTGTGACAGGAGATAACATGTCTACATGACCTTTTGGTCTTCTGCTTTGATCTACCCCCTAAAGGGAAGTCTTACCCCAGCTGCCACTATGCCATTGTCACCCCAGGAGGGCATTTGCACAATCAGTCTTATGTAACCACACACAGACAATCTATGACTTATTGTTTTGAGGCCCAAATATTTCTACACATTAGTTAAATCATGAGTCTATGTTTGGGAATTTACTACAGATCCCCACTCGGATAGTTTACCTATCCTTAATATGTCAAACATAGATATCAATCTCTACACACTACTATCTAGATAACACTTAAGACATTTTAAATCATATTAGGATAAAATATATATCTGATTTGTCACACTCAGATCCTAAAATTCAGATTAGCCATTTCAGTTTTTGTGATCATGTGCAGTCTTTAATACTTGTTCTCGTACCAAGATCAATAGAGCATTTGAGGAGGGGGGTCCATGTTTTTAGATTTGACCCTGCCTCCTCTTTATTGCTCAGAGCTGGTGCAATATCACGACTGCTGGGTGCAACTCAGAAAGCAAATTGCCTTTCTTATTACACCCCATCTTCTGTCAAGCACATCTTGACTCGTAGAGATCCTCTCTTAGGGGGTAGAGCCCCCTGCTGTAGTATCTTCTATTCTTCACAGCGATGGGGAGGTCGTTGCTGGCTGCTCGACCCCTTCGCTGGTTGACCCTCGGATCAGTGGAAGAGGTTTGTGTCTCCTCCCCTCCGCCTGGTCGTCGATAGGGGCGATAGCAGCTCCCCCCCTTCGCTGGTTGACCCCCTGGTCAATAGTTGAGGCCTTGCTTCTGTTGACAGCCGGAGTCGTGGCTGAGGCCTAGCTGCCTGTCTCCTCGTTGGTTGTCTGTCGTTTCCCTCTGAAGCCTCAAGACTCGGTCACTGCGTTGGCCAAGACTCTCCCGGCCCGATAGGTAGGCGTCTCCTGGTTCTCCGCAGTGTTGTGGTTCCCCATGGAACCGCTGGGTAGACACTAGCCAGTGTCCTGGATCAACGGTACCGATGGAGTCCTCGGTCTTCCTTGTACCACTCTCTGATGACTGTGGATCCCCCAATCTCCCCTCCGTATCCTGTAGTGAATATATCGCTCCGGGGCACAGTGGGGATCACTTCTACCACAACAATTGATTGAGAATCCATAATTTCCATCCCTCAGACTCTTTTTACTGGTCTGAGCTTTTGACAACTTTCTTTTCCAAATCATTTATCTATATATTTCATGGCTTCTAGATCATTAAATTTCAAAATTCTGAAAAATTCACATGGCTCTCATTATATTATGCTGATACGTATATTCCTCCACCTCTCGATGTGAAATACACAATGAAACATCGTTACCGTCTTCCTCTGGTTCCGGACAGCTGCATCCCGGACCGGACAGCACTGACATCCATTCTCCCAGTAACCTGCGTGTATGGCAACAATTCACAGTCCGCCTTAAACACACATCTTATACATCACAAGCCAATTATCAATTGCACATGTTCACACCCTACACAATCACACTTTTATATTGGTGTAAACAGGAATTGATAATTTCGGTCTTGTGATACTATACCCCCTGACTGTCAACAGTCTCTTCGATTTCCCTGTTGGGGTTCGGAATTGTCAGCGCCGGCCATCCGTCCTGGAGCAGCTGTGAAAAGAGAGAAGCAAAAAATACACTTAATTATCAGTGACATTTGCCATTCACAATCCATCATTTGTCTTTAAGCATGGAATGTCGGGCATCTCCTAGACTATGATCATATGAGAGCATTTGTGCAATTTTCGTTTTTGATTTATCAATGACACCGCCTTAATCTTTTTTCCAGTTGTCTCCATTGGAAACCCAGACTCTCAATCCTGTTGTCAAGATCCTCCTTATTACCACTCCGGGGAACTTATTTTCCATCAGCTGTTTCCTGAGATGGTGGTCAATCAGAAAGTTGTTATTCACAGCCTATCATTCCTAAACATCTGTATCGGACATTGTAATTTAGGTGAATAATCTCACTTTTACTCTAATTTGCAAATGACTATGTGTATGTGTAACTATATTTATTTCTGTCCGTGAAAGCCTAGTATGTATTTCGCTCATATTACATTACACATTATCAGTAACACACATATTTTCCATTCACAATCTCTCACACAGTTATTATATATCCCCCGTAACACCTAACCCTTTAGGTGTTAAAATAACGCTCTTCTCACGGGAACAGAAATCAATTTTCAGTGCCTTATGACACTGAAGTCCCCGTGCATTTAGAACAGTGTCACACAACCCGTTCATAACCACAGGTGGCGACACCATCCCCATATTGAAAATCCTGCCGACCAATGAGATTCCACTGGCCAACTCGTCCTGTGGCCCACGGCATCACCCCCAGTTTGCAACCTGGAACGTGAAGCCCCGGGCCCCCTATTCAAGGATACTCAAAAATTATTCCACTCACACCCTCACTCAACCACCGTAACCAGTCACCCAAATATCCACACACAATATAATTCGACGCGCGTATTGTGGCAGCGAGCCTTTGACGAGTGCACGCATAGCGCACCCCGTTAATGCGCGGTGGCAGACAGCGAGCCCACCCCCGCCACGACGTCCAGCAGTCCCCGTACCCCTGGTAAAATGAAAAATGTGCGCAGTGTGGCAGCGAGCACCGACGAGTCACACACAGCGCACAAAGCGTGGAGGCAGACAGTGAGCCACGACGAACTGTCTACCCACACCCCCACCGCAGGCGCAGCCGAGCAGAGTATTTATGCTCCGACTTACGGCCCACCAACATGAACTGGTACTGAGCCCCAGCCGGGGCCCGTCCAAATGTAAGAAAAGAAGTACGAGCAAAGCGTTTAGGTTGACATGGTAGCCTATACATTTCAGTGTGATTGCATGCAAAGTTTGAGTAATTACGCTCCAACTTACGGCCCACCAACATGAACTGGTACTGAGCCCCAGCCGGGGCCCGTCCAAATGTAAGGAAAGAAGTACGAACGCCTTGTCGAACAAAGCGTAGCGCTAACGCAGGCAATACCACTGCCAGCACTAGAAATTCCCTAAAAACAACAATAAAACTGAATATGGAACAACAACATACGCACAATAAGTCCCAAACTCAGCCTACCGCCTTTGAAACCTTACAGTAAACAGCAATAAACAATATACCCCATCACTACACCGCGTCTGAAACCCATAAACAACTATATACACAGGCCCCAAACTAGGAGAGAAAGAGAAGCGTTTCGGGGGGGGGGGGGCCGAGGGGGGGAAGTACATGGAAGAGAGGCGGTGTTGAAATGAGGGGAGCGAGCGAGAGGGGGGGGTAAGAGAGAGAGAGAGAGGGAGGGAGAGGGAAAGAGGGGGGGAGGTGAGAGGGAGAGAGGCAAAAGGGAGAGGGAGGGAGGAGGGTGAGAGGGGGGGGGGAGAAGGAAAGAAAGAGAGGGGGGGTGTGAAAGAGAAAGAGAGAGGGGAGGCGAGGGGGAGAGAGAGAAAGAGAAAGAGAAAGAGAGAGAATAAGAGAGAGAGAGAGAGAGAGAGAGAGAGAGAGAGAGAGAGAGAGAGGGGAGAGAGAGAGAGAGAGAGAGAGAGAGAGAGAGAAGAGAAAGAGAAAGAGAGAGAGGGAGAGAGAGAGGGGGAGAAAGAGAGGGGGAGAAAGAGAGGAAGAGAGAGAGAGAGAGAAATAGAGAGAGAGAGAAAGAAAGAAGAAGAGAGAGAGAGAGAAAGAGGAAGAGAGAGAGAGAGAGAGAAAGAGAAAGAGAAAGAGAGAGAGAGAGAGAAAGAGAAAAAGAGAGAGAGAGAGAGAGAGAGAGAGAGAGAGAGAGAAAGAGAGAGTGAGAGAGAGAGGAAGAGAGAGAGAGAAAGAGAGGGGGAGAGAGAGAGGGGGAGAAAGAGAGGGGGAGAAAGAGAAGAGGGGGAGTGAGAGAGGAAGAGAGGGGGAGAGAGAGTGTACAATGAAAACATCCTGTGAGCAGAATCCAAACATATTCATCCTGTACACTTCTGCCCCCTACCTTATTCCCAATAAACTCCACCTTTCCCTCAACAATGGACGCTCGCCACCCCTACCAAGATGGACGCTCGGCACCCTCCCAAGATGGACGCTCGGAGCCCCGTCAAGATGGACGCTCGGAGCCCCGTCAAGATGGACGCCCCCTCGCGAGACATACCGAGAGTCCCGTCATGCCATGACGTCAGCACAGTTAGCTTAGCATGTTAGCTTAGCATGTTAGCTTAGCATATTAGCTTCGTTAGCTCCAACCTAGCGCGCGCTTACTACGTCACATCCGGCGACCGCTTTAGCCGTTTAGCGCGGCTAAGTAGCATTAGCTTAGCTTACCCCATGATCCCATAAAAACGTTCCCAACGACCCGTTCCGCCGCGCGGGCCGTCCCCTCGCAACGTTAATATAATACCACATACCCCACAACAGAATCCTATTTCCCTCAAAACGCCAGTGTAGTGATCTAATTAGAAATACAAAAACTTAATAGTAAAACACAAGTTTGACCCCTCCGTCGTCATTTCCGGCGAGCTTAGAACGACTTCCGGGTCGGGTTTTAGAAAATCCCGATCACCTTAAACATTACATAAATATTTTAACCGCCACGAATATGAAAATTTTTAAGTGCATTACACATCCCCGTAATCTCAAGACACTATCGATCGACCTTACACATTTGAATTACGTCTACTTTTCGCTCCGCATGCTCCGGTGTCCAGAGGCTAAAACCACAGCTAACGGCCGCTGCGTTCGACGGGCCTCGGAAAACCGGCGTTCTTCTTAAAATTCCCTACGGCCAATCGGTGCCCTAAATTACACAATAACATAACTATACCCTCACACGTCCCACCAATCACTCCTAACCATAAACATTCGCCAAACATACATTCATACACGCTTCCTAACATAATTAAAAAGTACACAATTTAAAAAGTACAAAATCAGCATTCACGCACATTACCGTCTTCTCGAACGCCGCACGCGGCGCGACCGGTAAACATTCCATTAAGCACTATTTTTGTTACTACACGCCCGCCCGCGCCCAAGGCTAAAACCAGACCTACTCGTGCTAACTCTTCTACTGTAGAGAATACTATGCATCGGCGTGCTTCAGTCACTACTCTAAGAGACATACTACGCACGTTGTCTATCCCGGCTTAACTCTGAGCACGAATCTAAGCCATGTTCCTATCCCCTTACTTGTTCCGACTGGCAACGGCGCCCCGTTCATAGTGCTAACATTTTTACTATAAAATATACTACGCCGGTGATTACAGAACCGCCCTCCCCAGCCAGAATATTTAATTTAATTGTCCCTTACATCATGATTACATGAGGTTAAATTCTTTAGTTTCTTTCCCCAACCCCTTGTTGTTCGAACTGAGCAGCCCATTCTTCTTCCACACTCACCTCTCTGTAACTTCTTCCAGTTACTTTGAAGACGATCGACCAGTTGTTCTCCTCGTCGACCGGCGTGTAGGTAGATGAGTGAAGGGAAAAATCTCGTCCAGGGCCGCCACTGGTTCACGGGTAACACGGCACCAAAATGAAGTGGATTCCCAGGCTGTTTTGGTTCTGCTCTGCTTCAGAACCTGTTGGTTAGTACTCTCGGCGTTGTGTCTCAATACTTTAAAGCTGGGAATCACTTCTCTTCAAACTGACTGAGCAGGCCGAAAGGCAGAAGGAATTAAGGAGGAAGGTATTTCAACAGTTGTTTAATAAGAGAGAAAGAGTGTTTACAAATTACAATAAGAAGATGCTATGGTTGTTGATCACAAAACACTATGCCGTAAGATGATAACAACCAGACTAATATCACAGTATAAAGATAAATTGTTGCTGGTCTTTGTGTTGTCCTGGCTGACAAAACAAAGCAGTCTGTTTTCCCTCCAAAAGTCCTTTGTTCTCTCGTTGCCTGCTTCCTTGGGTGAGATGGTGGAGATGGTGAGAGAGGTCTTGTCCTTGTGGTGTTGGTGGTTCCAGAGTGTTCTTCTGTTGTTTCCCTGAGTCCTTCTCTCCACCATTCCACCCCATTCTTATAGCCCAGGCCGAGTGTCTTTGAGTTGATGACATCATCACATTAGTTCCTCCAATCACAGGACAGCTAAGCTTGCATTTTGAAAATAGGGGTTTGGCCTATAGGCCAACCCCCTCCACCTAACTGCAAAAAGAGGCTGTCCTTTACCTTAATCAAAGTTTAAACATTGCATCATTTTCATTTCCTTATATCTTTTACTTATACACATTACTTGACTTGTTAGTACTTTGATGTACCTCAAAATATATTGATTACCTAAACACAGCTATATTTCTAAGTCTGTTTGACTTTCAGAACATATATCTAAATCATTCTGTTAGCTTAATAGAATACAAATTCATATTGAACATTTATTGAAAATAGCACAGACACATTAACTAATTGTAGACATTTTAGTATGACCAAACACTAATTATATTTTAACTTACTTATTAACAATATACTAGGAAATAGTTAGTTTGGAGATCTCCTGTGTGTGTGTGTGTGTGTGAATGTGTGTGAATGTGTGTGTGACTATGTGTGGGTATTTGAGTGTCTGTGTGTCTCTGTGTGTGTCTCTGTGTGTGTGAGTGTGTGTGTGTGGATGTGTATTCGAAAAAGTGTGTGTGTGTGGATCTCTGTGTGTCTGTCTGTGTTCCCAGGCCGTAAGCAGCTGATAACACTTCTTTGATGTAACAGTTGTTTCACTGTGTGTGTGTGTGGATGTGTATGTGTGTGTGTGAGTATGTGAGTGTCTGTGTGTGTGTGTGTCTATGTCCCCAGGCCGTCTTTGATCACTGTGTGTGTGACAGGAGATAACATGTCTACATGACCTTTTGGTCTTCTGCTTTGATCTACCCCCTAAAGGGAAGTCTTACCCCAGCTGCCACTATGCCATTGTCACCCCAGGAGGGCATTTGCACAATCAGTCTTATGTAACCACACACAGACAATCTATGACTTATTGTTTTGAGGCCCAAATATTTCTACACATTAGTTAAATCATGAGTCTATGTTTGGGAATTTACTACAGATCCAACAGGAATACAAATAAATATATATATATAATAAAGGGGAACTATCTTCTTTCACTATTTGGGCAATATTACACAATTCCTTAATGAGTTAGCAGAGTTATAATGCTAAGCAGGAAAGTGTTGCATCAAGTTCAAGGCCATATAACTCTTAATTTTTAATATAAAAAAAAATCAGGAAGAGCACTAGGAGCATAACCTCAATATATCTGTAAAAGATTATAACTATTTCCGAATTTTAACCACTTATCTTCCCGTTTGTTTGATAGTAAATCCCTTTTTATGACAATTTTTTTTAGAAATCTGCATTTATTTCATATTTATACACGTTTTCAACCCCATATTACAGTGTGGAAAACATGCACCAAGTCCGTACAATGTACAGTGTACAGTCCCCCCCCTACCCAACCCCCCCCTCCACCTCCAATGTACAGCCCCACCCAACCCCACCCCACCTACCCAACCTCCTCCAATGTACAGTTTCTATGTCAAATGTATATACACTCTTTTTCTGGATTTTTTTGTATCACAAACAGTACTGTATTTGCAAATCTGGTATGTCATAAATGTATAGATGTAGCAGTACTGTCTATCTGTATGTCGTGTGTGTCATATGATGAATTGAACATGGGGGACCCTGATGTAAACAAGACGAAAGTCTTTCTCTGGTCTGCATCCCCTTAACAATTGTATGTATTGAGCTGTACTGTACTGTACCCATTCTGCAATCTGGTAATACACTTTTCAATCAATCAATCAATCAATCAATCAATCAATTCAATCAATCAATCAATCAATCAATCCGTGTGAAAAATAATCTGTCTTTATTTACAAATGAATGACTAATTCGGTCAGAAATAGCGTAACTAATAACGTTAGTAAGCATTGCTTATTGCTTATTATGTCATTTTTTTATTTATTTTTTTCATTCCATTTGGGCTGTGGGGGGTGCTTAATGTCTGAAGGAGTCGACTGAAGGCTTCTTGTCCTCTGCAAAAGCATGCAATTGGTCCACTGATGGATACATCTTGATATTTGTCTATTATAGTGTGTTCATTACAGGCCACGTGAGCGGATCGGCGCGGCCGAGAAATCCGCTCTTCGCTCTTTAAAGCTTGGTCCGCTCCGCTAATCGCTCATGTTGACCCCGCCCCCAAGTCGCTCTCCGCTCCCTCACCGCTCACCTTGAATCGAGCGCTCCCCGCTCCCCGCGCCAGATCGCTCTGCTTTTTTTTTTTTTTTTTTTTTTTTTGAGCATGGTGTAAATGAGCTCAAACTACAACAGTCTACACCCCCTGGGCCCCTTAACAATTGTTTGTATTGAGCAGCATTGTAATTGTACCCATTCTGCAATGTTAAATAACGTTGTTTATCCATTCACTAGCTATATTAAGCGATGATAGTTAGCCGAGCCACAATGCTATGGTCGCTGCCATTAACGTTAGCATGTAAGCTAACGACAACAACAATGGCGTCGATACTTTTCTAACAGGAGTGAGTGAAGGAGGAGGAGTGAAGCCTGAACAGGATATCACAGGTTCACCCTTCTCAATTCTCATTGGTTGAAAATGGCCTTCATGTTTGTACATCGCCATCTGTTGCTTTGGCATTGTACTACATGTATATTATTACATCAGTGTTAAACCACTGTGTGAGCGTCCCGGAGTGGATTGGAGCGGAGGAGAACTCTCGCTCCGGACGTCGCGCCGACCCATTTTAAAACCCACTCCTCGCTCACGTCAAAACCGCCCGCTCCGCTCCCCGCGCCGCTCACGCTCCGATCCGCTCACATGGCCTGGTTCATTAGATGGATGAAATCCTCTTTCAGTGCCTCTGTGCCTGTTTTCGTAGGCAGTTAGCCTCTGGTATGCGTGCCATTAGCGTTAGCCACGCTTCTATTTCTCTTTTCTTTTGAAAAAAATTATATATAAAAAAAAAGAATTATAAAAAAAAAAAAAAAAAATTTTTTTTTATTATATTATATTCGACTAAGAGGTTGGCCAGTCGACTACGGCCCCTTTCGACCGATTAGTCGACTAATCGATTAATAGGGGTCAGCCCTGCATGGTGTGCGCTATGATATTTTGCAACAGGTTGACGTGACGCGAGTGCTGATAGAGAGAGAGCGAGAGAGAACAAGGGAGCGAGAGAGAGAGGGAGAGAGAGAGATAGAGAGGGAGAGAGAGAGGAAGAGACAGATAGAGAGAGGGAGAGAGAGAGAGGAGAGATGCTCTGAGAGCACGCATGTGTTTCCCCACACACAAACACGCAGTGTAAATGCTCCGAGACGACTAGAGTTGCACCATATGAGAGCCTCTCTCTCCCTCTCTCTATCTGTCTGTCTCTCCCTCTCTCTCTCTCTCTCTATGAGCACTTGCGTCATGTCAACCTGTTTGAGGAAGTGTCAGTGACAGGGAAACCGCTTTTGCATTATTTCCACTCGCTCCGTTGTTGAGCAAATTGTTGATTGTGGGCGGTGGCTACAACCAGGGGCTGAGATATGCAGATAAGTGCATAATTCACGTCAGCGAACCAGTCAAATCAGAATGGCTTGGTTCAGTGGGGGAGGACCTTGTCTCATCTGAACTGGAGGAATGCACAAAAAATTTGCGACATAGATAGTGTTGATACAACCTCACATGCTAGAAAACAATGCTAAACACTGGAAAAGACAATTTAGAAGATAGTTCCCCTTTAATAATAAATATATATATAATTAACACAGTTAAGAATCATACACATAAACAAATAAACACATGCACAGCCTATGTACAAAACATTTTACGGGAGGTGTAGGGGGGGTGAAAGCATGTATATACAGTAGGGGTGTAACGGTACACAGAAGCCACGGTTCGGTACTGTCGTGGAATATATTATCATGTCCTTATAGATCTGTGTTGAGATATCATGTTATACAGCTTGACTTTCAGTGTGACCAGCTTGACTGGTTAATGTGTGTGTGTGTCTCTTTAAGAAGACTCCAAAGTACTGACATCTCCCCAGTCATAACAAAGTTGTTGTTGCTTCCAGTGACTGAGAACCATTTTTGTTTACCTTCGTCATCATATCTGATATATTATGTTACGTCTGACAACTGTGTATTTAATTACGTCTGACTAGAGCTCTTGGTCAGTTTATGGCCAAACGCTACTGTGTTAACATGTTGTCTCTGACTGTAAACTGTCCTTTCATTGTGGCCACGGTGAAATAAACTTTCCTATTATTATTAATAATGACTCAGAATGATTTGTAAATGGCTCATCGTTTAGTCCTTTAATATTTCATATTACAGATGGCGACGAGAGATGTTTTTTTTTTTAACCGATGGGTGTCGAGGTCGGCCGCCAAGCGGACTCTGCAGAAAGGAAATTCCGGGGGAGCGCTGCCCTGTCTCGAGGCTCCTCTGTGCAGCCTCTGTGCAGCCTCTGCTTGGCTGTCGCCTCCGGCATGGACCTTGGGGACGCGTGATAAGGAACACTCTGTGAGCTGTTGACATTCTGATTTCTGTTTAAAGCATTTTTTGTTTTTTAAATTTATAATTGGAGGTCTAAACTAGAACATGGTGCCTGTCAGAGCTTTTTTTGCATGTATATTACTGTATGCTTGGTAGACTGGCGATGGTTTTTTCTGTAGTTTCTCAATCTTGGTATGTCCCGGATGTATTAGGGGGGGATTAGCCTCGTGCCTTATAGACGGGGTGCGGGGGCCTACCATGAGTATAATAAAAGATGTTGAGTTCAAATCTGCATCCCGAAGAAGAGGGGTGGGGGTTTTTGGGCTTCAAAATTATATATATATATATATATATATCGCTAGTTTCGTTCTGCAGGCTCTGTATTTGCTTTTCACAAAAAGCAGGAATTGGGACTGTGCTGTGAGATTGTAAATGAGGGCTGTTAGTAGAGGGAGATAGCTGTGTTAGGGGTGATCCTGAGAGAGGATTTGTTTTGGGGTTTTAAAGGGTCCTTTGGAACGCTGTGAATAGGTGATCCTGCCGTAAAGGGAAAAGGACAGTATGTTTCACAGGGGTTGATTATCTTTAATTATTTTACCTGGTAAGAACTAGGGTATAAGGGTACTTTCTCATGGGGTCATGGACAAGGGAGGCAGTGCTCTGAGGGTTAATTCCATTTTTGTTTGTCTGTACTATAAGGGTTTTTTTTCTCACAAGGAGGCGGGAACGCGGGACTGTGAGTCGGGAGAATTTACCTATGTTTTTCAGACCTACCGTCATTTGCCATTCAGTCTGTTTTGACCTGTTCAGTACTTGCATGTTTAGTAGCTGCTAGCAACGGCGATCATCTAATTTCATGTGACCTGCAGAAATCATTATGACCTGTTTGCAGACGAGACTCTTAGAGACGTTGTTTTTTGTTGTCATGACTTAGGAAACTGCCCTGCTCGTTGGAGCTGAGTTGAGGTACTATAGAATGTCCTAACTTCAAGCCTGGAGTGGACCCTTTCTACCGTTTTAGTGTGTAACTGTCTATAATGTGTGATAACGGGCCAATTTATTTTTAAGCGTGGCTGAGAAAGGAAAAAAAAGAAAAAAAGAAAGAAAAAGATATTGGAATAGTGAGATATACAGCCAGCTGGCACTCACATCTCTCCTTTGTCTCTTCTCTCCCACGTACACCTATGTATGTACCCCTCTCCTTTGTAGTTTCTCAGGGGGGGGTCCTCCATCTCTGTGCCAAACCAATGCCCACCAGCCCTACTGACCACTGCCCCAGTGAGAGGAAGCTGTGCCCGGAGAAGCATATGCCTACCAGCCTGCTCTAGCCTGCAGCTGGACACGACAGACGCAGCTATGAGCTACATCAGACACTGCCCAACAGCTGACCACAGCTGGCCCATCACTGGCCGAATCATTGGCCGAAGATGAAGAACTAAGAGACAGTTCAATCCTAACTGCGATTCATCAACAGGCTTTTAATGTCAGAGGAAAAGACAGTTAGCCTGTTTCAGTTGTGAAACGAACCAGGGACAGTGCGAGAGAACAGACCATCTGCAACGACCGAGGGAACCATCAGACTGGATCGGCCCGGGGGTATTTGGTGGCGGAGAGGGGGGGACCTACCTGAGATTCAACAACTGATTAAGAGGCAAGTCTGACCACATCACATTACATTATCTCAGAAATATTAGGTAATAATGTACTGAACTTTGTTCAGAATGGAGATGTTTTAGCAAATTGTAGTTTTGTTTTGTTTAGCTATCTCCCTGCCTCTGAGGGAATAGCCTTGAGCTTTTCCTCTGCAGGGAGATTCCAAGCACTGTGCAGTTTGCAGTCACGTGTTCTTGCTGTTAATCTGTTTTCGCTCTACTGAAAGAGTTTTGTGAGAATGTTTTTGTTTTGAATAAGTTGGTATGGGAAATAATTTTTCTGCAAGATACTCTCCTGTTTTTTTTGTGATTCTATTTTCCAGCTTGGTGGTTAGCGGGATATGGTGCAGCTGCTCCGGCCTTGACAAAACCGGACTGGACACTGTACTCTTGATCCTTCTACCACCGTCTGGACATTTGCAAAGAGACACGAACGGTTTTGTTTTTAGATAATAAATATTGTTTTAGGGTTAATAGCGTTGTTATTTTTGGTTTAAGGATGATAATATTTTTTGTTGTCTTTATGAAGTGATAATGATTGTGATTAATTATCAGACAGGGGTGTTGTCGTGGAATATATTATCATGTCCTTATAGATCTGTGTTGAGATATCATGTTATACAGCTTGACTTTCAGTGTGACCAGCTTGACTGGTTAATGTGTGTATAGGCTTGCCGTGGTAGTCAGTGATACTGGTGTCATTCTGTGTTCAGGTATCCACTTGCCTACTGCCCCTTTAACAACTTATCCTTGCTAAGTTTCACTTTCACTTCTAGAGAGAATTTAACTGCACGACGAGACTGAATACTAGAGAACAGATGACATATTACAAATACTGTTACAGTTGCAGGGTTTTGCTGTCTGGAAGGGGAGAACGAGAGTATTGTGAATTTGGTCGTGTAGCAGCAAGTTGGGGCCCAGGGTTAATATGGTTTTTGCGTGCAGGGGGGTGGAGCGGTGTGACGGTGGATGTGGTTAGGAAATAGGTGTGTTCGATTTAAGGGAGTCCAATATTGGTGTGGATGCTACAAGTGTGAATGGAGGAATAATCACACAAGTGGTATCAGATTTTTATTTTTATGTTAAACTGTATGGTTAGTATGTATAGAAATCAAGTCAATGTACTGGTGTATGACAATATTAATTGTCAAAGGGAGGAATGTGGTAACATTGACTGTGTATTTCATAACTAATATGTGTGTATGATAGGAAATATATGCAAAGGCCTTGTGTGCCGTTTGGAACAAACTGAGTATCAGTTTTCAGTGTTAAATAAGGAATGATACTAGAGACAGTTGCATCTGATAACAGCAGGAACAGTCATTTCAACCCCCACACTAACAGATGTACTCAACTAATTAGAACAAATTAACTAGAAATGTCACACCCAACTGATAGCAGAAAACAGAGACAGTCAACCAAACCCCCACTCGAGTAACTGGTTCAGCAAAGAACAGCTGCATACAGACCAGAGACCAGATCCTGGGGCTGATATTATAAGACAGGAGTAAGGATCATTATAGATAGTACATGTTTTAAATGGGAATGAAAAAGCATGATAGTTGATTGGTTTAGATTGGATTGACACCTCTATAAAGAAACCAAGAAAAACATCTATATAGATAATTAGACTCACGAATTCTGGTATATTTATCATAGATGTTTTACAAAGGTGCCGGCTGGTAAATCCACATATCATGTTATTCTTTATCACAAATGGGTATTAAAATATAGACAACTCCACATTGGGTTAATGCTGAATATATATGTAACTTCTTACATTAAAGGTATAAATTTAGAAAAGGTGTTAGTGTTAAACTGCCAACTCATCAAGAAACCACAGCCCACATGAGGAGGAAGACAGGGGCGGACCGCCCCCCAGAAGACAAACCTGATTGGACCAAAACGTAATATTAGACTGCTATTATTGGTTGAGGCGAGAGTATAAAGATGAGAACACATTTGGAAAGAGACAGGCCAGCCCCCCCCCTGGGGACTGCGTCCTCTCTCAACCGATCCCTGCTCCACCAGAGAATGCTGTTTGCCATTACATGTGAGTAAAATCATGGACCCCATTGTTGGTTAGAGTGATTCCTATCCTAAGACCAGGTTTTACTCATGTGTAAATGCTCAGTATATTCTCTATTTCATTGATGTTAACATGACTATTGTTATATGTACAGAACTTGTTTGATGTGTAAACCTCAACAATCTTGTATACAGCATGTTTTGTGAAATCCCTGTATGTAAACAACCTTGTATTCAACTCTGAGCCCGGAGGCAATAAACCAATTTGAGTTGAACCTTAGTTCCGTTGTCTGACTTACATGTTTTATTCTCTACTGGCTATTTTGGAGTCAGATGAGGACCATCACTATCTCTCTTTCTTCCATCTAGTTAGCAACCTCAATGCACTGTGAATAACCTTAGATATTGATTAGAATATACGTCAGAGAAAAATAGAAAAATGGGAGAAAAAGTGGATAAAAAAAAGAGAAAGGCACATTTACATTGGAACAGCTGCGTTCATTTACAGCTGCACAGCTGCACATTTACATTGGAACAGCCTCCAGTATTTGTGGTGAGCGCATTGCCCACTGCACCACGTAGCCGCCCTTAAATGTGCCTTTCTCCGTGCACTTGTATATTGTGTGTGAGAGGGTGTATGCAAGTGTGAAACGGGTATCAGCAAGAGCAGGAGGGATCTACTAAGAGCGTGTTGAGTATATTCTTGAAGGCTGTCAGTAATAATAATAATAATAATAATAATAATAATAATAATAATAATAATACTTTGTTTTATATAGCGCCTTTCAGAGGACCCAAGGTCGCTTTACATAAGGGGGGGGGGGGAGATAACAAATTAACAAACATAGTGGACAGACACAACATATACATATAAAGTGAGAAAGTTAGGGGTTGAAGGCCAGGTTGAAGAGGTGGGTTTTGAGCAGTTTTTTAAATGAGTCCAGAGTTGGGGTGGTGCAGAGTTCTGCGGGGAGGGAGTTCCAGAGGGTGGGAGCTGCCACACTGAAAGCTCTGTCCCCGAACATCCGTAGTCTGGTTCGGGGGATGGAGAGCTGACCAGTGTCCGTGGATCGCAGGGACCGTGACTGAGTGTAGGGGTGGAGGAGGTCAGTGAGGTACTGAGGTGCCAGGGCGTGAAGGGATTTGTAGGTGAGCAGGAGGGTTTTGTAGGTGATGCGGGATTTGATGGGGAGCCAGTGGAGGTGGATGAGGATGGGGGTGATGTGCTGCCAGGGTTTGGTGCGGGTTAGAACCCTGGCAGCTGAATTTTGAACATACTGGAGCCTGTCCAGGGTTTTGCTTGGGACCCCGGACAGGACCCCGTTGCAGTAGTCCAGGCGGGAGGTGACGAAGGCGTGGATGAGGGTCTCAGCTGTGGTGTCGGAAAGTGATGGTCGGAGTCTGGAAATGTTTCGGAGGTGAAAGAAGGCGGATTTGGTGAGGGAATTTACATGGGATTGATAGGAAAGGGTGGAGTCCAGGATAACGCCCAGGTTGCGGACCTTAGGGGATGGGGAGATGAAGCAGCCGTCAATGTTGAGGGTGAGATCCCCAACCTTCCGGAGCAGGGCCTTGGGTGCCACAACCATGAGCTCGGTTTTATTGTTGTTGAGCTTGAGGAGATTAGATGACATCCAGGTTTTTATTTCGTGCAGGCAGTTGATAAGGGACTGTGGGGGGAGATGGGTGGATGGTTTGGTGGAGAGGTAGAGTTGAGTGTCGTCGGCATAGGAGTGGAAGTTGAGGCCATGGCTGTAAGTTTAAGGGTGTCTTGAAAAGCGTTCCAGTCATAAGCTGCTGCAAAGTGAAAGGAGTTTCAGCCAAAGGTGGTCTTGGAGCTTGGGAGGTATAGTTTGATGAGCTTGTTTGATCTTGTGCCATAAGTGCTATGAGAAAGGTGGAGCAGGGAGGAAAGATAAGGTGGGATCTTGCCCAGGATTGTCTTGTAAATGGAGTGGAACCAATGTTGGAGTCGGTGGCTGTGGAGGGAGGGCCAGTCAACCAGTTTGTAAAGGTCACAGTGATGTGTATTAAAGGGTGCATTGGTGGCAAAGCGGATGGCAGAATGATGAAGAGTGTCCAGTTTGTGTAGAGCCATCTTTGAAGCCATTAGATATGATAGATGAATGAATGAATGAATGAATGAATGAATGAATGAATGAATGAATGAATGAATGAATGAATGAATGAATGAATGAATTAATTAATTAATTAATTAATTAATTAACAGATTGCAGAATGGGTACAATACAGTATGGCTCAATACACACAATTGTTAAGGGGATGCAGACAAGAGAAAGACGTTTGTCTTGTTTACATCAGGGTCCCCCAACATCAGGGTCCCCCAATTGACAAGATGACATCACCATAGTACAGGATGGGCAGGACAGGCATCTTTACAAGGGTGAGTTTTGCGGAACGTGTGAAGGAAGCTTTGTTACGGAAGAGAAATGCCAGTCTGGCTTTCACTTTTGACTGAAGATTGTTAATGTGAACGGAGAAAGAAAGGAAAAAGTCCAGAAAAAGCCCTAAATATTTGTAGGACTTGACAGCTGGAGGTTTTCTTTTTGCGATTGAATAAGATGCATTTGGTCTTTTTAGTGTTAAGCCGAAGGTGGAGGTTATGAAAGGACTGCTCGATGGAAGTGAGACTGTCTTGAAGAGTGGAGGCCGTGGAATGGAGAGAAGGGCCAGAAGCATACAGGATGGTGTCATCAGCATAAAGGTGGATCCGAGAGCTGCCTGCAGCCTTCGCCACATCATTAATATGAATGGAGAACAGGGTAGGACCCAAGATTTAGCCCTGAGGCACCCCTTTAGTGATGGCAAGTGGCTCAGACAGGATATTCTCTGTCTTGACCTGTTGGATCCGGTTAGTAAGGTAGCTGGGAAACCAGTTGCAGCAAGTGGGGGATAAACCAATGCTGGAGAGCCTACCCAGAAGAGTTGTGTGGTCAACTGAATCGAAATGTATCAATGTTCCAGTGTTATGTACTGTAGAGCTTCAATTCACTCTGTACCAATCACAAATAGCACCAACCTGGTTGTGTGGCAATACATTTATCTTGTATCTTGTATCTTGTATATTGTATTTGGAGACTCCAAGTGGCCATTTTGGAAAAATGCATAGACATACCATTATAACAAGTTGTGTATAACAAACATTTTCTGAGGTATTGTTATCAACTTTGTATGTGTACTAGATAAGGCTTCAGGTTATGGACCCATTGTGGTTTCCAGGTCATACCTATCAACTGGAACCTGTAAGAGGCCTCTGTTGGCAAGATAATTCAAATGGAAGTAAAAAGAAACGTAAAAACTTAACTTAACTTCAAATTTTTTAAAGCACAGAGTGATTCTTCCTGTTGTGGATAAAAATTCAGAAGGTTTCCTTTCAAAAGAGACCAGACTCATGCATGTGCTATAAGTATAAAGTATAATACATTGCAGATTACTTTGGGTATGCAATTTGTAGGCATTTTCTGAAAAATGTGCCCGTCAGTTAAGTAGTTAAGGACCAGCTTCTCAAGAACTTTAGCCAAGCACGGCAAGATTGAAATGGGCTGGTAGCAGTTGGGGTCAGAGCTAGAGCCGCCCTTGAAGAGGGGGAAGATTAGAGCTGATTTCCAGTCAAAGGGGAAGACAGAGAGTTGAATGGACAGATTGAATAATTAGTTGATAGGGTCAGCTAAAAGATGAGAGGCTGCTTTAAGAAACATTGGATCCAGCCCATCAAAGCCAGCAGACTTATTTGGATCCAGTCTGGAAAGTTCATCCCGAACCTCAGAAATTGAAAACGGATTGAAGGAAAAGCCATTTGTAATAGAGGTGAGGACAGAGTGTGTAGTGGGACACTATGAGTGTCAGCAGAAGAGCAGGCTAGTGTGGAGCTTACAAAGTGTTGATTAAATAGAGAAACCATGCAAGACTTGTCAGTAATGACAACCTTGTCAAAAATCATGGATGCAGTTAGGCCATGGACTTGACTCTGGTCCTAAACTTCTTCCCATCAGTGCCACACGTTATAAGTTTCTCCTTGAAGTGAGACATTTTGGCTGTCCTGATGGCCTGGGTACATTTGTTCCGGCATTGCCTGAAGGCAAGCCAATCAGCTGGAGACTTACTGTAGAGGTACAAGCTCAGCCAAGTCATGAGAAAACCAGGGGCTAAGGCGTTTCTTGGTCCGGTATCATTTCAGAGGGGAGTGTTTATCAATGATAAGGCCAAAAGTTTTCTTAAAGTAAGACCAAGCATCCTCAATGGAGGTGAATAAATTGAGTCTCTCCCAGTCTGCAGCAGCAGTGTCATTGAGAAAGGCCTGCATGTCAAGCTTATTCACACTTTAATGGGGGGCGTTTGACTGAGAGGCCAGAACGAACACAGGCAATGGCGCAATGATCGGCCAGGCTATCGCTGAAGACCCCAGAACGGTAGCTAGAAGGATTGTTAGTGAGAATAATGTCGATCAATGTAGAGGATGAGGGAGATCTAGGATTGTGTCTAGTGATTTCAGTTATGAGTTGAGTGAGGTTTAAAGCATCAAATGGATGAATGACAGCAGGAGGGGGGTTAAGCATATTCCAGTTCAAGTCACCCATGAGGATGAATTCAGAAGAGATGAATGGAACCAGAATCTGACTAAGAGTAGTCAGTGTGTCAGCTGGGGCATGAGGTTTTAGCACCAAGTTGAAGTTTTAGCACCAATAATTTGAATTGCTTGGGAACAGACTTGGATAGAGCTACTGTGCAATGGAGATTATCTTTGACATACATGGCTACGCCATCTGCTCTAGGGGATCTGTCCTGACAAAAAAAAACATTTTAGCCTGGAATAAAAATGTCCAGGTCAGTGGTACTTTTCTTCAGCCAGGATTCAGAGATGGCTAGGATGTCAGGATTGGTAGTATGTACCCAGGTTTTCAGACCATCTAAATGTCTAAGTAGACTACGGATGTTAACATGTAGGAAACCTAAGGATTTGAATTAACAGAAGTTATCAAAGGTCAAGTTCTGTGTCGTTATGGCTTCGCTCAGCACCTAGTTGCATATATCTCGCTTCAGCGTATATACACTGAATAAAAAATTCCACCATGTACCTTTACATGCCAGCATTCATCTGACCACACCCCCATCCGCTCACCTTCATAAGCAGGGGTGGGGCCACACACTCATTTCCTTCTCAAATTTCATCCACAAGGAAGTGCCTGCTATATGCCCACTTGACGTGGAGAAAAATATTTTAGTCTGAGGAAAGGAAAACAGAAGAACAAGAAGATACATTGACATCATATCTTTATTTTCTCTCTCACTTTTTTCGAGAAAATACGGCAATATTGTCTTCGTTTTTGGAGTGTCTGGAAGATGATTTCTGACCTTTAATCGGCTTGTCGTATTGGGAGCTCACGCCGCTGACATGCTCCCCAGCTATAGTCCTCCTTGCTGCGGCTGGATGGGGTTGCCCTCCGGCCACACAGCTGGACTGTGGGAAACAACGACTGTGTGAGAAGCGGTTGTTTCCAGGATGGGGTATGTACTGTTTTGCTTGCGAGCTCTGGTTGTTGTTGATGCTATGGGGGTTAACTGACAATTTACGAAATGCCGACTCCAGGCTGAGGTCCTCTGCTCGGCTTAAACGGCGGTCGGAGGATCTTGGTCTGACGCCCATGATGGTCAATCTAGTGGGCCGCGACCAGGTCCTGATGATCCCGGGATTCTCGAGCGGATGCTTCTCTGTCCCGTGCAGGCCCCATCTTTCATATACAAATGAAAGTATACCCTAACGAGGAAAAGTGGGCATAGGATCTTCTTTATCGTGAGTTCCATGCTCAAAGGGCCCCGCTGTATGTCTGGATCACCGTTGACAACTGTGTTCTGACATTCTTTTTCTTTTCCCTCTTAGGGGAGGGACTTGGACAGCGGCCTGTCTGAAGTGTGGCTTGTTATGTCATTGTGTACAGTTCAGGTGATAGCTGCTTAGCTTGCATGCTAGTTGTGGCCTACTGTGCAGCTGTTAGCTGCGGCGTTAGCTCGCTGTGTTTACCAGGCTAGTAAACGTTAGCTTGTTGCTATCAGTCGATCGGCTGTTAGCTTAATGCTTCACTGTTGAACGTTTTTTATGACTATAACATGCCTTAAACACTCTGACTACGACGTCATCTTTGACAGAGGATGTTAGTCGAACCTACACCGGAGCCCTGCCAGCGAGGACTGCGTCAAACATGGAGAAACGTAGCGGCTGGGTGGCGCAGCGACGCTACCCTCGTCGTCAACACAGAGATGCTGTGTTCAACTTCGGTGCCCCGTTAGCCAGATTGCAGTTCGCTTGGCCTGCGTTCAGGGTAGGAAGGTCCCGACCGGACCGTAAACACTTCTTCTTTCCTTCCCTTCTAAATGTTTTGTAATAACGATGTTTTCCAAAATGTGTGTTGCTGCAATACATTGAGGATACGACGCGTGTTGTGTGTGAATTGTCTTGTCACTGGTATAGCTTCTCTCTCCATAGAAATCGGGTTGTTGTTTTACATGTGTAAAAATGATCTGGTTAGTTGTGATGAGAACATGTGTGTTCATATAACGTGAACTCACAACTAAGGGGGTTAATTAACCCATAAAGCTTGCTTAGTGACATATGATTGAAGAATGAATTATTTTCTCAGCCTGTAATGACAATGAACAGTGTGTTCACATATTAACAGGGTTACCTGTTCAACTTGGTCGTATCAAGGGTAAGGAAGGAGGGGTGATCCCCCCGGTTCCCGGGGGCTTCCCCACCCTCCTCTCAGACATGTTGTTTACAATATATTTTGTCACTGTGTTTGTGGGGATATGATGTAACCCTCAGCTTGATTGCTGGGGTTGTGCTAACCGCTTGAGAAACTATATTTTCCTAAAGAAAAGATTGTTTGGTCACTTATCGTGTGTGCTTAGCAAGGCCTGTGGCCAATACATAATCGAGGATTCTGTATTCTCTCGTTATGAAAAACGGCGTTCCTCTGTAGAGAGTGTACTTTGCCATTTTTTGTTGTGATAAAGGGTTGTGTGTGTCTTGTGATCTACAACTGGGTTAGGTTGGCCACAGAAGCACATGTGTAAGTCTGGTACCGGGGCTCTTAAAGGGGGCCCTCTCTATTCTGTGTTTTTTCCTTAGTAAAAATCAGATAGCAGGTTAGCGCATGAGCTATGTGAAGCTGTTAGATACTTCATGTAGTAGAATATGACTGTGTCATGCTCTATTTGTCATTACATCGTATCATGGGTGTGGGGTCGTAAAGGGGTGAACTGGTAATCCTTTCCTCCCCTTTTCTGATTGGTCAGGGGTTAAAACCTCCTGTCCTTCAAGGTTCCTGTCACGTTGCTGTTCGGCAAATTACAGGGTAAGAGGGGGGGGGTGAGTTTCCTGGTCCCACGCCCTGGAAGATTGGGCGTGTGCACCGCAGAAATTCCCCCGCCATAGAGTACGTCACTGTGCGCGTCTCTGTTGGTAAGACTTCCGTGAGTTGTTCAGGTCCATGTTATGGATCTGTTTCAGGGAGTTGTCAGAGCTCCTCCTCACGAAGCTCCTCCTCGGGCCTTCTGTGAGTTCGGACTCTCCTTCCCTGTGAGGGAGCCTCCTCAGAGTTCAGAGCCTCCTCCTCAGATTGTCAAGGTGAGTAGAACTTCAAAAAGGAGTTCTGCTATAATGTGTGTGTATTCGATTCAATTCGATTATTGAGTGTGTATTGGTTCAGTGCCTCCTCCTCGGAGAGCCCTAACCCAAATATTACATAGCTCAATGTTGCAATATATTCTTTTCAATCTATACAGCTCGCGTGGGAAGTCTCTCTGGGAATTTCCGTCTCCTCCCTATGGCGAGGGTGGTGGGATGTAAAAATGTAAAAAAATATTACCCTCAGCTGCGTCACGTGGGATTCATGTCAGTCTGTGTTTCTTTCTTTTTTGAATAAAAAGAGGAAGGTACATGAAGCACGATGGCTCCGTGTCGTTCTCCCAAGCGACTTGGAGGAACAATGTTTGGTGTCTTGCTAAACTATCCATTGATGTGTTTGGGTCTCGACGCATACATAGTGCTGGCTCGGTGTGCTTCTGTTAAAGAATCACGCAGGGGCTAAGTGCGCCTTGGTTGCTTGTTAAAACAGCGTTTTTATAGGGCAACTGGGATGGAGTTTTGTCTCTTCCGAGCGCCAGTTTACTAGGTTGTCTCGATGAATTCTCGTTCATATCTGGGGGATGTTAACGGAATAGATCTGAACATAGCTAGAGGGGTCTCACGCCCTTGGGGTGGGCCACTGAGCACGGTCCAAATGGGAGCGTCTGGGTGGCGACCTCTTTTCATGTTTTAGATCGACACGCATACCTACCCCCTCTCCTGGAGTGGGCATGTCGGCGTGGTTAGGACACGGGACTGGTCTGGTCACGCTGGTCCAGGTCAGTTAACCCGTTGTCCGCCGGGGATGCAGATCTGCTGTTCTGGTACCCTGAGGGACTTGGGCTTTTTTCGGGGGGAAAAATGCCGGGTCGGTCCGGGTGTCACAGGGTTAGGCGTTATGGAGACCCTTTGTTGGGTACATGTTGTACTCTGCACTATCGTAATGGCTTACGGCCATACCAACCTGTACACGCCCGATCTCGGAAGCTAAGCAGGTTCGGTCCTGGTTAGTACTTGGTTGGGAGACCGCCTGGGAATACCAAGTGCGGTGTGCTTAGGGCTGGTTCTCCATTCTTTTCGCTCCTCTCTCATGCGTGGCGAAGAGGGGGCTGTTGGGGTGGTCTTGGACCTCCTCTGGTAACCCTGTGCTTCCCGTGCCGCCGGGCCCGGTCCGAAGTAAAGTTTCGTTGATACCGTAGGCCTGGGATAACCCTTTTTTGAAAACTGAAACACTTGTACTGCGGTATAGCCAGTGTATACCCGCAGGTGTGTTTTGGAGTTTTTCTTGAGGGGTTATAGGAACAACCACCGTCTGTACAGAGAGGGTAGTTGATTCCCTGGTATGTTGGAGCAGAGTCAACTCCCGGGTTACCCGGTTGAGTGTGCCCCTGCACGTTCATGACGTCTGCCAATCATGTCAGCCTTCTCTGCCTCGACCCCTCTGGGTGGTTTTTTTTTAATGGAGGCTTTGTCATGCAACAATGCCAGCATACGCCCCTTCCGCCAGGGGGGGGGGCTGTTTTCAGCTGACTCCTTTGGCGCCTGTCTCGTCCGCAATGCTCCAGGCTCAGGTTACAGCCTGCTGCCTGGTTTCCCCGGTGCGCTGCCTGCTTCCGTTGGTTAACCTTTTTGAGTGCTTACGGCCATGCTGACTGCCTGTGTTTCAGAGTCAGTGTGCCAGGCGGTGTGCTATTGGGGGGAAAGGGCCCGCTCTTGGAGGGGGCCTTATCCGAATACGCTGGCGATGTGGGGGGCGGTGTCACTAAGTGACCGCCTGGTGGGGTCTTGATGCCTGGCGTCATTTGACCTCTCCGGGCCCCCTTTTTCCAGGGGATCCAGTCCCTTCGGTGGGTCTGGGTCTTCCTTCGCGCTCCGCTGCTACAGCCTTGCCACAGGGTTGGGTTGCTCTTGACCCCGTGATTTTGGGGGCAGTAAACGAGGTTGTTCCTTCTTTCGTTCCCGGGTGGCATGCGGGTTGTGCGTGTGTGTAGTCGTGGGGTCAAGCCACGGTCTGCTCATCCTGTGCGTTGAGTTGCTTGAGTTCCTCTTCACACGGTCGGATCCGTCTCCCTCCCGTAAGCCTCCAATAGGGAGGGTATCCTCCATTAGGGAGGGTCGGGGGGCTCGGTCCTCCCCGGTCTGATGGTTGTGGGGGGCCTCAGCGGGGTGTATTTGTCGGGCTATGGCTCCCGCTCAGCTCCTGTTATGCAACTAGGTGCTGAGCGAAGCCATAACGACACAGAACGTAAGGTTATGTATATAACCCAGTTCTGTGAGTTATGGTGCGCACCCCTTTTCATTGTGGTGAAATTTGTTGGGAAGGAGATGAGTGTGTGGCCCCACCCCTGCTTATGAAGGTAAGCGGATGGGGGTGTGGTCAGATGAATGCTGGCATGTAAAGGTACATGGTGGAATTTTTTATTCAGTGTATATACGCTGAAGCGAGATATATGCAACTAGGTGCTGAGCGCACCATAACTCACAGAACTGGGTTATATACATAACCTTACGTTAAAAGCAGTGGGGGTGACTATATGGGGTTCTGAAGTCGGCAGGTTATGAACAATAGGGTTATCTATAACAACAGAAGGTCCAGGATTAGGGTGCACATTGCCAGAGATGAGGAGCATGAGAATGATTAACATGCACTTGTGAATAGAACCAGAGCAGTGATGCGGTTTGCCTATACCAGATGGTTTAAACGTAATCAATGGGAGAGGGCCAAACAACTGACGCAGTAACATAAGTAAGTGAAGCAGAACAAGGTGACTTACCCATATAGTTACTTACTTACTTACTTATCCCCATTACGCCGTCTGGTGCATAGGGCAGCAACAAAGTTTCTCCACCTGCATCTGTCTTTGGCCATCTTCTCTATGGTCCCCCAGCTCTGGTGGTTTTGCTGGAGCTCCTTCTCTATAGTCCTACGCCATGTTGTTTTAGGCCTCCCTTCTTTTATTTTGCCTTCTGGGATCCAGTGTAATGCGACTCTTAGGATAGCGTTGGTGTCCATTCTGAGTATGTGGGCAATCCAGGTCCACCTTCGTTTATTAATTATACAGTGCATGTCATCTTGTTGGGTAATGTTGAGGAGGTTATTGTTGGAGATATAGAATATACACAGGATTTTGCACAGGCATGAGGTGTGGAAAGTGGATAATCTATGGATGTCGCTTTCTGTGGTTTTCCAGCATTCTGCACCGTATAGTAGTGTTGAGAGTACACAGCTTTGGTAGATCTGGGCCCTCATTTATCAACCTGACGTACGCACAGATATGTGCTTAAGCCGTGCGTACGACCATTTCTAAGCAAAGTGTGGGACTTATCAATTTGAACTTGTGCTTGACTTTGTGCGTATATTTAAGCACAGGTCGGACCATGCGTAGTTGGCGCCCGGTGGTAGAATATTTTTACAACGCGGAAATAAGCACTGACTGCGCTCCGCGTAACTCAACTCGTTATTATTTGGCGCATATATTGCAGAAATACGGGAACGTTTTGATTATATTTAAAAGGCTTTGCCATTGTTAAACGTAATAAGTGGAACCCCGAAGCTGTAAGCAGAATACAAGTCATATGAACACCCACGATATAAACGCATTGCAACGAGAACAGACAGAGGTTATTTGTTGAGTGTATGTGTATACAAAACCCTTGCAATAAATGTGTCTTACATGAATGAAAAGCATACATGCTCTGGACACAGAGCATATATCGTGTGGGTGATATCATGACTTGTATTCTGTGTCAAAGCCTAAATCAAAACGTTCCCGTATTTCTGCAATCTATGCGCAAAATAATAACGAGTTGAGTTCTAACAGAGAACGTATTACATGCTGGTAGGCTGATAGAGTAAACTATGATATGAATATGAATATGATATGATCATATAAATACTGGTCCGTCCGCGAGGATATCGAGGACTCGGATAGCCATTAAGCCATTTGAGAATATAGGCGGCCTATAGCCTATACATATTATTTAATGTGTTCATAAGCGTAAAGATACAACAGCTAGATTAATGATCAAGTTAGTTTACTGTATGCAGGCTTCGCAGGGCTGTGTGTTATATATGCGCAAGTTACTGTTGCATAATGTAGGCTGGCTGCTATTATATGTAATTCATAGGCTACCTAATACCAACAACAAAATAGATTGTATCATATGCCTCTACACACATTATATTATACACATCATATTATATCTTGGTTCGGCAGCGCCTCTGTGAACAATCTCTCAGAGTTTGCTCCATCAATAAACGCGCATTTTGGCTGATAATGTGCCGGTGGCCGGAGTCTCATTCAGGCCTAATTGTATTAATTCAATTGTAATGTTATTACTGGGGTATCTAAAACATCACAATGTAGATCAGGGTTATCCACTGAAGCCATAATGACTCTGATCAGAACCACGGGCTCATGACGAGCGCACACAATAGGCATTGTAGAGCGCAGAGTTGGCGTGCTGAAATTGATTTAATTTCAGTCATTACAGTGCTTAATGTCGGGTCATCTCTTGTCATTTATTTCTGTCAATGTGCTGGTTCTGTAGCAGGACTGGGTCAGTGAACATCCTTGGCTCCCGGCGCACCGAAGATTATACGTTCAAGTTGTTGGTCGGACCTCGGTGATCAATCTCGCTCTCAGTGAAGTCTCTCAGAGTTCGCTTGGGTTAGTCCACTTTTCCACATTTCATGGGGGTGTTACATTACCGTATATGGTTAATCGGGGCGGTTCTGGTATGCAAATACGTGAAAGTGTGCACGAGCCTCGGCGTAGGACCAAGGTGATATTTATCATGACAGGTGTGCGTAGGACCTGTGTACGCACGTGTGATGAATCCCGTTTTTTTTGTGCGTGCACACATTCTAAATTCTGTGCTTAAGTATGGAAATAGAACATTTTCTACGTCACGTTGATGAATGAGGGCCCTGGAGTTTTGTTTTGTTGCTGTATTGGCTTGACTTCCAGATTTGTTTTAAGGAACACTCCAACATTTTGGGAAATTAGCTTATTTGCCATCTACCCTGGAGTTAGACAAGAAAATACATACCTTTTTCTTCTCTGTGCATGCAGTAGGAGTAGGAGTAGTAGGCTAATGGAGGAACCTACTTCCAGTGACTGACGCTAGGCTAGGCTAAGGGTGCGCGTCTTCCTACTCCTACTGCATGCACAGAGAAGAAAAAGGTATGTATCTTAACACTTTGAGTGCCAGCGACGAGATTTCTCGTTAGTTCATGCCAACCGTTGAGTGCCAGTCGACGAGATTTCTCGTTAGTTCATGCCAACCGTTGAGTGCCAGTCGACGAGAAATCTTGTTTTTAATCGTTATTTTTTTTATTATCGATTTACATACATTTTTCATCAATCTAGCCTCACGTTACCAGTGGGGATCTGTCTGAGCTCGAACAGGAAAAATACCGCCCCCTATCGTCTCTCCGGATGTTACTGCACCCCATTGGATTGCACTGAATGAAACGCATGGGGAAAAAGAATCCGGAATCCACATTTTACTTGTCAGGCAAGTAACCCGAGACGATCCCAGTCATCGCTCACCATCAGAACAGAGTGGAATATGTCTTTCGACCACCCAGCGTTGGATCAATAAACGTGATCGATATTTGGAATGGCGATCAGGAATTGGAATAATCTTTTTGGAGAACATCTGATCTGAGGTAAGGAATCTATTTGACCAGTATTGGGATAATCAGAGCTGTTTTCACCTATATATCAACGTGTCCCATATGTGTGTGTGTGGCGGTGAGTGTGTGTAGCTGAATAGCGTGCATAAGTAGACATATACTATCGATAATCTAGCGTTTATTTGAAAACGATTCATAAATAGGCCGAAAAATGACAACATGTTTTGTGTATTACAGTAAAGCGCGATTCCTGCAGAATAATTTTTTTTCTTTGGAAAGTTTAAAAAAACAAGCGTTCAAAATGGTCTGAAACGGAAATTAACCGATTAAAAAACAATCCGTTTCGACAATGTTGACTGCAAACAAGTCATTGATAAGCGACGGTCGTATTAGACACATAGCCATAATTTAAGATATACAGTAGTTTATGCGTTCACAAATGTGATTGCTCTGTCATTGAATAGAGCGTTGGCACTCAACGGGGTATATAGGACTGGCATGGCCGGCACGGAAAGTGTTAACACTCCAACATTTTTGGAACCCTGGAGTTAGACAAGAAGATGTATACCTTTTTCTTCTCTGTGCATGCAGTAGGAGTAGGAAGACGTTGGGAACTAGGCTAATGGAGGAACCTACTTCCAGTGACTGATGCTAAGCTAGGCTAACGGTGCACGTCTTCCAACTCCTACTGCATGCACAGAGAAGAAAAAGGTATGTATCTTCTTGTCTAACTCCAGGGTAGATGGCAAATAAGCAAATTTCCCAAAATGTTGGAGTGCTCCTTTAAGTCTTATGAAGGTTGCTTGCATGATTTCTATTTGTGTAGGAAGTCCAACACACACAGTGATCCAGTGGGATGGGACACCACTGGGCAGTATATGGAAGTCCAGTGTTCAGCTACCCTGGGGCAGGATAGCAGGTTTGACCGAGTGCACGGTCTAACGCCTGTCCCCGTCTCCTTGTCTCTCCGTGAGTGGATGTCTCGTGGTGATGGCCAAGGTGGTGGACGTCCCGTGGTGATGGCCAAGATGATGCGATCCTCTCTACGTCGCCCCCATACTACAAATGGATCCGAACAGAATACATACTCATGTGCAAACGGAATATGACTCTGATATTTTGAGCTCTGAGCTTTGACATTTACATTTACATTTACATTTAGTCATTTAGCTGACGCTTTTATCCAAAGCGACTTACAAGTTCTGTACGACAAGCCATCAGGAAGGGCACAACTCTATCAGCTGAGTAACAATGTTCATCAAAGTGTTGAGTGCTACAGTGTAGGTTAGTTTATTAGGACAAGTGCATGACAGTATGGTTAGTTAGGGTTAGATTTTTTTTTTTTTTTTTTTTTTTTTTTAATTCAGATAATGGTTGAAGAAGTGCGTCTTTAGTCGACGGCGAAAGATTGGACGTGTTTCGGCTGTCCTAACTGGGGTGGGTAGTTCATTCCACCATTGTGGGGCAAGGACTGAGAATAGGCGACTTCTCTTTGATGACCCTCCCGGAGCTTGGATAGGAGTAGGTCTGAGGCGGCCAGAAGATGCAGAGCGTAGGGGTCTTGAGGGTGTGTAGTTAGAGACCATTGACCGGAGGTAGGCGGGAGCAGTTCCCTTTGCCGCACGGTATGCTAGGTCAAGGGCCTTGAAGCGGATTCGTGCAGCAATGGGGAGCCAGTGCAGGTCCCTAAGAAGTGGGGTGACATGGGCCGACTTCGGTAGGTTTGAGATCAGGCGGGCCGCTGCGTTCTGAATGAGTTGAAGAGGCTTAGTGGCAGTGGCCGGGAGGCCAGCGAGCAGTGCGTTGCAGTAGTCGAGGCGGGAGATGACTGTTGATTGGACGAGGAGTTGGGTGGCTTCTTTTGTCAGGAAGGGGCGTATCCTTCTGACGTTGCTCAGGAGGAATCGGCAGGTTCTGGTTGTCGCTGCGATGTGAGCAGAGAAGTTCAACTGGTCGTCGAGGACAACACCAAGGTTCTTGGCGGTCGGGGACGCGGTCACAGCTGCATTCTCGACTGTGATGGAAAGGTCGGTCAGGGGGGAGGATTTGGCCGGCAGGTGGAGCAATTCTGTTTTGCTTAGGTTCAGTTTGAGGTGGTTGGTCGTCATCCAGGCGGAGATGTCGGACAGACAGGCCGAGATCCGCTCAGAGACGTGGATATCTGAGGGAGGGAAGGAGAGGAAGAGTTGAGTATCGTCGGCATAACAGTGGTAGGAGAAGCCATGAGACGTGATAATGTTACCCAGTGATTTAGTGTAGAGGGAGAAGAGAAGGGGTCCTAAAACCGAGCCCTGGGGGACACCCGTCCGCAGGGGGCGGGTGGCCGACAGGGTCCCTCTCCATGACACTTGGTAGGAGCGGTCATTGAGGTATGATGACAACCATGTCAGCGCAGAGCCAGCCACTCCCATTCCTGCGAGGGCCGCGAGGAGGATCTGGTGGTTGACTGTGTCGAAGGCTGCAGATAGATCTAGGAGAATCAGGACAGAGGAGAGGCCTTTCGCTTTTGCTAAGTGAAGTGCCTCTGTGACCGCAATGAGGGCTGTCTCTGTGGAGTGACCAGTCCTGAAGCCTGACTGATTAGGGTCTAGGAGGTCATTCTGTAAGAGATAAGCAGTAAGTTGGTTGGATACAGCACGTTCAAGTGTTTTAGAAAGGAAGGAGAGAAGAGAGACAGGACGGTAGTTGCCTATGACGGTAGGGTTCAGGGATGGTTTTTTTATGAGGGGCGTGACTCTGGCTTGTTTTAGGGAGGTGGGGACCACCCCCGAGTTGAGTGAGGAGTTGATGGTTGCAGTTAGGAATGGGAGGATGTCTGGTGCTATGGTCTGGAGGAGTGGGGAAGGTAGCCGGTCCAGCTGGCATGTAGTCGGACGGTTCGACGTTACCAGTGTCAGGGTCTCGGCTTCTGTAACATTTAGCCTTTATCCTATTTTCATACTAGCGCTTGTTTCCCTATGTTTTTTCTTTTGTTGTTGTTGTTCTTAGCTCTATTCTATTTATGTACCCCATTTGCTATTGCATGTACATATTTGTGTTTTATTACAAGTATGTACATTCGCGGTTAGGTGGCCGAGCGGAGATTGCGTTCGTCACCAGCCCCGGAGCTGTGAGCTCGATTCGCCTGTTCGAATCCAGCTCACAGCTCCGGGGTTGTCACCAGCTTGGCTGGCCGTCTGCACTGATACAATTGGCTGTATCAGAGGGTGGGAGAAGCTGGCGGGGTGGGTCCGGGTCGTTGTAAACAGCGACTCCTACAGTTCGGTCGGGGCGCCTGCTAAGCGCGGATTGGACGTGAGGGGGATAGTGTGGTCCTCCCACACGCTACGCCCTCTCAATGAGAATCCGCGCTGCCAGGTGAAAAGAAGCGGTGATTGGCTGGACGTGTGTCAGAGGAAGCACGTGGTAGCCTCCACTCTCCCAGATGATCTGACTGTGGGGGGTAAGTGCGCAGCGATCAGGAAGGGACTGGGAATTGGCATACGACTAACATTGGGATGGGAGAAAATCGGAGGAAAAATGGAGGGGGAAAAAGACCAAAAAAAAAAAAAAAAAACAAGTATGTACATTCATACAAACTATATTTCGCCTGTTTTATTCTCCACCCATCAATCATCCATAGCAACACTACTATTACCGACATCCAAGAAGGGGGATCCCCCCTTGAACGTCCCTTCTAAGGTTACTCTCCTCCACATTGCCTGTGGTGCTTTTTTCCAATTGCTAGGTTTTTAGTGAGTTTTTCCTTACCCTCGGTGGGGTATGTCTGTGAGTGTTGCATTTATTTATTTAACATTTATTTTGGATTTCATGGTGGGTTTTTTGTTCTTGATTTATTGTGATGTTCCATGGGGACATTAACTTGTGATTTCGGGCTTTACAAATACATTTGATTTGATTTGATTTGGCTAGTGTGTTGCAGTCCCGCAAGCAGATCCCACATACAACGATGACGCTTTACTTTAGGGGTCGCGGTGATAATGATTAAGTAGCCTATAAGGAGGAACTAATGAGTTTGTTATCTAATGAGTTAACAAACTGTTGATTAATCGTCGGTTGCTCACATCTCAGACTCTGCATGTCTCAGTGCAGGGAAATCCTTCCAGAATGGCTTCTACTTTGCTTTTCCTCATTTTAAAATCTTAGTTAATGCATCTTTAATCTTTATCTATAAACCCATCATTACGGAGAAAGTAGGGCAAATGAGAGGCACCGTTGAGACAGGATTAAAATCTATAGTATCCATGAGGGCACGTCTTAACCACAACACACCATCTCTGGCCACCTCTGAATCAGCATCCGACATGGAGACCACCCTTGGAAGAACGATTAAAACGTACTTTGCACTGAATGTGTCATTGGATTTAAACGACTCATCGGTTGGTAGAGTCCTTCCTCAACACAATCCATGCCGTGCTTCGTGATATAGATACCTTCAGCTCCTTGCTAGTTAGCCACAAAACCAATTCTAAGTCAATGGGCCCCATGCTCCAGTCTGTACAAGCCCTGACATATATGTTGAAACCATACTTTGGATCAACTGTGGTGCACTGTGATTCCTCACTATTGATTGATTGATTGATTGAAAACTTTATTAACAGATTGCAGAATGGGTACAATACAGTACAGCTCAATACACACAATTGTTAAGGGGATGCAGACCAGAGAAAGACTTTCGTCTTGTTTCCACCAGGGTCCCCCATTTTCAATTCATCAGGACATATATGACATACATGACATACAGATAGTCAGTACTGCTACATCTATACATTTATGACATACCAGATTTGCAAATACAGTACTGTTTGTGATACAGAAGGAGTCAAGAAAAGGGAGTATATACATTTGACGTAGAAACTGTACATTGGAGGAGGTTGGGTGGGGGGGGTTGGGTACACTGGGATATTGACAACCATACTGGGTAATTTACATTGGAGGTGGTTGGGGGGGGGGGGGGGCACACTGTATAGACAAGCAAAACTGTACATTGAGGGGGGGGGAGACTCTGTACAAACAAACAAAATTGTACATTGGACTATTGACAAAACCATACTAGGTAAATGACTGTACATTGGAGGGGGTTGGGTTATGATATTTACAGGGGCCAGTGACTATGATGTTTAGTAGAAATGCTCTCAAATATTATCTTAGAAAAAGGTGTATACAGTAACAATACTGTAAATGTGTCAATCACATTCTGTGTATCCACATTATGGTGGCGGAGGCTGTAATTCCTACCTGTCAACCTACAGTCTGTCTGTATACTGTACCTATAATACTATGGATATGTGAAACCCATATTTACATCATTAAATCAAAGAGCACATGCCCTATAATACCAACTAAAAAAGAAACAGTGTTCACTACATAGCAGTTTCGAGGAATTACGCTTAATGATCTCTTCGCTAATTACTGTGACTTGAGGCTTTTTCACGAATCATGTGCAATGAACTTGGATTGGGAACAGAGAGTGAATTTTAATGTTAAGGTTTTAATGGTTTCAAATTGGAGTGACGCCGGTGGGAACATTGCTCATTGATGTTCAAAACCATATTGCTCAGTGTCTAAATACGTGTCTGTCTGCACACTCCAGTCAAAGAGATGTGATGTGAAGTGGAGACTCTCTAATTAATAGTTAAGCTGCTCTCTGTTCTACATGGTGTGCATGGCTGCCCTTTCCCAGACATGCATAACTGCAAGCATGCAAACGTGCGCACATGCACTCACACCAACACACACCAACACACACCAACACACACACACACACACACACACACACACACACACACACACACACACACACACACACACACACACACACACACACACACACACACACACACACACACACACACACACACACACACACACACACACACACACACACACACACACACACACACACACAACACATACCGGTAAATGCACACACACTAAGGAAGAAATCAACCCTGAAATAAGATAACAGGAAGAAGCCTAGTGTGCAGCCAAGGGAGATAAGAATCAGATCCATTGTGTGAGCGTGTGTATGTGCGTCCATGTGTTTGTTTGTGATACAACGGCAAACGCATGATGCTCTCGCTTAGCCTACAACCAGGCTACATGGATATACAAGTATATACTAGCCATTCTACAAGAAACTTCATACTATACCAGCCAGGCTACAAGAAGTATATACTATACCAGCCAGGCTACAAGAAGTATATACTATACCAGCCAGGCTACAAGAAGTATATACTATACCAACCAGGCTACAAGAAGTATATACTATACCAGCCAATCTGCCAGAAGTATATACTATACCAACCAAGCTACAAGAAGTATATACTATACCAGCCAATCTACAAGAAGTATATACTATACCAGCCAGGCTGCCAGAAGTATATACTATACCAGCCAGGCTACAAGAAGTATATACTATACCAGCCAATCTACAAGAAGTATATACTATACCAACCAAGCTACAAGAAGTATATACTATACCAGCCAATCTACAAGAAGTATATACTATACCAGCCAGGCTGCCAGAAGTATATACTATACCAGCCAGGCTACAAGAAGTATATACTATACCAGCCAAGCTACAAGAAGTATATACTATACCAGTCAAGCTACAAGAAGTATATACTATACCAACCAAGCTACAAGAAGTATATACTATACCAGCCAGGCTACAAGAAGTATATACTATACCAGCCAAGAAGTATATACTATACCAGCCAGGCTACAAGAAGTATATACTATACCAGCCAAGCTACAAGAAGTATATACTATACCAGCCAAGAAGTATATACTATACCAGCCAGGCTACAAGAAGTATATACTATACCAGCCAGGCTGCCAGAAGTATATACTATACCAGCCAAGCTACAAGAAGTATATACTATACCAGCCAAGAAGTATATACTATACCAGCCAGGCTACAAGAAGTATATACTATACCAGCCAAGAAGTATATACTATACCAGCCAGGCTACAAGAAGTATATACTATACCAGCCAAGCTACAAGAAGTATATACTATACCAGCCAAGAAGTATATACTATACCAGCCAGGCTACAAGAAGTATATACTATACCAGCCAGGCTACAAGAAGTATATACTATACCAGCCAAGCTACAAGAAGTATATACTATACCAGCCAGGCTACAAGAAGTATATACTATACCAGCCAGGCTACAAGAAGTATATACTATACCAGCCAAGCTACAAGAAGTATATACTATACCAGCCAAGAAGTATATACTATACCAGCCAGGCTGCCAGAAGTATATACTATACCAGCCAGGCTACAAGAAGTATATACTATACCAGCCAGGCTACAAGAAGTATATACTATACCAGCCAGGCTACAAGAAGTATATACTATACCAGCCAGGCTACAAGAAGTATATACTATACCAGCCAGGCTACAAGAAGTATATACTATACCAGCCAAGCTACAAGAAGTATATACTATACCAGCCAAGAAGTATATACTATACCAGCCAGGCTACAAGAAGTATATACTATACCAGCCAAGCTACAAGAAGTATATACTATACCAGCCAGGCTACAAGAAGTATATACTATACCAGCCAAGAAGTATATACTATACCAGCCAAGAAGTATATACTATACCAGCCAGGCTACAAGAAGTATATACTATACCAGCCAAGAAGTATATACTATACCAGCCAGGCTACAAGAAGTATATACTATACCAGCCAAGCTACAAGAAGTATATACTATACCAGCCAAGCTACAAGAAGTATATACTATATCAGCCAGGCTGCCAGAAGTATATACTATACCAGCCAGGCTGCCAGAAGTATATACTATACCAGCCAAGCTACAAGAAGTATATACTATACCAGCCAGGCTACAAGAAGTATGTACTATACCAGCCAGGCTGCCAGAAGTATATACTATACCAGCCAAGCTACAAGAAGTATATACAGTACTATACAAACTAGGATACAAGAATATACAAGTATATACTATGCCAACTAGGCTAAAAGAATATAAAAGTATATACTACGCCAACTAGGCTAAAAGAATATAAAAGTATATACTATGCCAACTAGGCTAAAATAATATACAAGTATATACTATGCCAACTAGGCTAAAAGAATATAAAAGTATATACTATACCAACCAGGCTACAAGAATATAAACGTATATACTATACCAACCAGGCTACAAGAATATAAACGTATATACTATACCAACTAGGATACAAGAATATAAACGTATATACTATACCAACTAGGATACAAGAATATAAATGTATATACTATACCAACTAGGATACAAGAATAAAAAATACTATGCCAACTAGGATAGAATAATAAAAAATATATACTATACCAACTAGGATACAAGAATATAAAATACTATGCCAACTAGGATAGAATAATAAAAAGTATATACTATACCAACTAGGATACAAGAATATAAAATACTATGCCAACTAGGATACAAGAATAAAAAGTATATACTATACAAACTAGGATACAAGAATATAAAATACTATGCCAACTAGGATAGAATAATAAAAAGTATATACTATGCCAACTAGGCTACAAAAATATAAAAGTATATACGATACCAACTAGGATACAATAATATAAAAGTATATACTATACCAACTAGGATACAATAATATACAAGTATATACTAGGCCAACTAGGCTAAAATAATATAAAAGTATATACTATGCCAACTAGGCTAAAAGAATATACAAGTATATACTATGCCAACTAGGCTAAAATAATATAAAAGTATATACTATACCAACCAGGCTACAAGAATATAAACGTATATACTATACCAACTAGGATACAAGAATATAAACGTATATACTATACCAACTAGGATACAAGAATATAAAATACTATGCCAACTAGGATAGAATAATAAAAAGTATATACTATACCAACTAGGATACAAGAATATAAAATACTATGCCAACTAGGATAGAATAATAAAAAGTATATACTATACCAACTAGGATACAAGAATATAAAATACTATGCCAACTAGGATACAAGAATAAAAAGTATATACTATACAAACTAGGATACAAGAATATAAAATACTATGCCAACTAGGATAGAATAATAAAAAGTATATACTATGCCAACTAGGCTACAAAAATATAAAAGTATATACGATACCAACTAGGATACAATAATATAAAAGTATATACTATACCAACTAGGATACAATAATATACAAGTATATACTAGGCCAACTAGGCTAAAATAATATAAAAGTATATACTATGCCAACTAGGCTAAAAGAATATACAAGTATATACTATGCCAACTAGGCTAAAATAATATAAAAGTATATACTATACCAACCAGGCTACAAGAATATAAACGTATATACTATACCAACTAGGATACAAGAATATAAACGTATATACTATACCAACTAGGATACAAGAATATAAAATACTATGCCAACTAGGATAGAATAATAAAAAGTATATACTATACCAACTAGGATACAAGAATATAAAATACTATGCCAACTAGGATAGAATAATAAAAAGTATATACTATACCAACTAGGATACAAGAATATAAAATACTATGCCAACTAGGATACAAGAATAAAAAGTATATACTATACAAACTAGGATACAATAATATACAAGTATATACTAGGCCAACTAGGCTAAAATAATATAAAAGTATATACTATGCCAACTAGGCTAAAAGAATATACAAGTATATACTATGCCAACTAGGCTAAAATAATATAAAAGTATATACTATACCAACCAGGCTACAAGAATATAAACGTATATACTATACCAACTAGGATACAAGAATATAAACGTATATACTATACCAACTAGGATACAAGAATATAAAATACTATGCCAACTAGGATAGAATAATAAAAAGTATATACTATACCAACTAGGATACAAGAATATAAAATACTATGCCAACTAGGATAGAATAATAAAAAGTATATACTATACCAACTAGGATACAAGAATATAAAATACTATGCCAACTAGGATACAAGAATAAAAAGTATATACTATACAAACTAGGATACAAGAATATAAAATACTATGCCAACTAGGATAGAATAATAAAAAGTATATACTATGCCAACTAGGCTACAAAAATATAAAAGTATATACGATACCAACTAGGATACAATAATATAAAAGTATATACTATACCAACTAGGATACAATAATATACAAGTATATACTAGGCCAACTAGGCTAAAATAATATAAAAGTATATACTATGCCAACTAGGCTAAAAGAATATACAAGTATATACTATGCCAACTAGGCTAAAATAATATAAAAGTATATACTATACCAACCAGGCTACAAGAATATAAACGTATATACTATACCAACTAGGATACAAGAATATAAACGTATATACTATACCAACTAGGATACAAGAATATAAAATACTATGCCAACTAGGATAGAATAATAAAAAGTATATACTATACCAACTAGGATACAAGAATATAAAATACTATGCCAACTAGGATAGAATAATAAAAAGTATATACTATGCCAACTAGGCTACAAAAATATAAAAGTATATACGATACCAACTAGGATACAATAATATAAAAGTATATACTATACCAATTAGTACACAATAATATATAAGTATATACTATACCAACAAGGATACAAGGATATAAAAGTAGATATACTATACCAATCAGGCTACAAGAATACAAGTCTATAAACTATACCAACTAGGCTACGAGAATATAAAAGTATACTATACCAACCAGGCTACAAGAATATAAAAGTATATACTATACCAACTAGGCTACAATAATATAAAAGTAGATATAGTATACCAACTGTTACAAAGGATCAGATTAAACCGAATATATATATTTATTGATTGATATATATTGCATAGTATTTGTATATCGTTTGATATCCCTTGTATATTCCTTGTACATATACACGGAATATCCCTTTAGCCTACTACAGACCATAATATTTCATTCTCCTATTGGACAGCGGTCCACAGGCGCCAGAGCCATGCCTCCGGAGTCAGGTTCAAAGTCACCGTCGGGACATGTCTGTGCATGCCCGGCCTTGCCCAGGGGTACGAGACAGAGGTGTCGTTGGCACTAGTTTGTTCACCGTGCATATAAATATGGCGCGGGTGAATACAGAGGCGCTTAGTCTAAGAGTTACCCAATAAGTTGAAGCCTCACCCACGATACTCCGTGCGGTGAAGTATGGCCTGTTTGGCCCCAGAATAGAGCATTGAGACCGCGTGCGAATTAATAACTGAATTGTCAGAGTTTGGCGCTATACCGTCGAGTGCGACATATTTCTATTAAGTCAGTAATAGTCTATTTGTGTATAGTGTATCGTGCGGCTAAAGTTCTACAGTGACCAGCATCACCAACGCTTCCTCGTACCAGCTAGAGTTCTTATCCAGGCTGGGCTGCTTTCATGGCGCTTTCACCCGAGGAGACCTAGACGAGAACCGTGTGGACAGGTACACTGGATTAATCTACCCGACGACTACATAGCCCTTTGCGGCTGGATTATATTTGTTTTGGTCCTGTGATTTATGGAGCGGAGAATCGCCGACGCCTGCACGTGTTGGATTTACCCTGTGAGGAGCCAAGTCGAGTCCGCGCCTCAGAGAGCCTGAGGCCGGCTAGCTTTCTTCACTGTGGAGCTACAGTCTACGGAGAACAGCTGTATTCGTCTGTGGATCAAGAGGCTATTGCACCGTCTCCTGTACTTGGAGTCTCCTTAGTCATCGTTGACCAGACTCTCTACTACCGACAGATCCTCTACCCCTGCTGGCTTACAACCAGGGGGACCCTTCCAGTATCTCCCGCTATATATTACTAGTGTACCATAGATATAATTCCCTAAGATTCAGGTTGTATAATTACCACCTGCGTAACCAGAGAATGGACATTCATTGTTGATTTGCCTACGCACATTCCTTTGCCTTACAAGTGCATTCAAAGTATAATAGAGAAGTATTATGTACCTTTTGCTGCAATAAATACTTAAAGACAACTTTGTGTAGAACCGGTTCATTGTGGGAAGTGTTCATTATATTTATATATCATGTACTGTATGGCCAGTAATTAAAGTACATAAAGCGGTAGTGGTTTAATGATACCATACTTATCAATACAGTCAGGGAATTGTACCCCTCAGTTACACCAACCAATATGTTCATTACCTTCTATGTGTATTACCTCTTCTGCCTGTACCTCCCCTCCCCCAATGCTGCTATGACACCTGGATCTCCCCAAGGGGATCAATAATAGGTACTGTAACTGAGGGGTACAATTCCCTGACTGTATTGATAAGTATGGTATCATTAAACCACTACCGCTTTATGTACTTTAATTACTGGCCATACAGTACATGATATATAAATATGATGAACACTTCCCACAATGAATCGGTTCCACACAAGTGGTAATTAAGTATTTATTGCAGCAAAAGGTACATAATATACTTCTCTATTACTTTGGATGCGCTTATAAGGCAAATGAATGTGCGTAGGCAAATCAATAATGAATGTCCATTCTCTGGTTACGCAGGAGGTAATTATACAACCTGAATCTTAGGGAATTATATCTATGGTACACTAGTAATATATAGCGGGAGATACTGGAAGGGTCCCCCCGGTTGTAAGCCAGCAGGGGTAGAGGATCTGTCGGTAGTAGAGAGTCTGGTCAACGATGACTAAGGAGACTCCAAGTACAGGAGACGGTGCAATAGTCTCTTGATCCACAGACGAATACAGCTGTTCTCCGTAGACTGTAGCTCCACAGTGAAGAAAGCTAGCCGGCCTCAGGCTCTCTGAGGCGCAGACTCGACTTGGCTCCTCACAGGGTAAATCCCACACGTGTAGGCGTCGGCGATTCTCCGCTCCATAAATCACAGGACCAAAACAAATATAATCCAGCCGCAAAGGGCTATGTAGTCGTCGGGTAGATTAATCCAGTGTACATGTCCACACGGTTCTCGTCTAGGTCTCCTCGGGTGAAAGCGCCATGAAAGCAGCCCAGCCTGGATAAGCACTCTAGCTGGTACGAGGAAGCGTTGGTGATGCTAGTCACTGTAGAACTTTAGCCGCACGATACACTATACACAAATCGACTATTACTGACTTAATAGAAATATGTCGCACTCGACGGTATAGCGCCAAACTCTGACAATTCAGTTATTAATTCGCACACGGTCTCAATGCTCTATTTGGGGCCAAACAGGCCATACTTCACCGCACGTATCGTGGGTGAGGCTTCAACTTATTGGGTAACTCTATTTCTGTATTCACCTGCGCCATATTTATATGCACGGCGAACAATCTAGTGCCAACCTCATTTCTGTCTCGTATCCCTGGGCAAGGCCGGGCATGTACAGACATGTCTTGACGGTGGCTTTGAACCTGACTCTGGAGGCACGGCCCAGGCGCCTGTGGACCGCTGTCCAATAGGAGAATGAAATATTATGGTCTGTACTAGGCTAAAGGGACATTCCGTGTATATGTACAAGGAATATACAAGGGATATCAAACGATATACAAATACTATGCAATATATATCAATCAATAAATATATATATTCGGTTTAATCTGATCCTTTGTAACAGCCGCCTCCTAATTAGTCCCACCTAATTAGCTAAGCAGAGACAGATTAACCGCACTGTCCACTACTCAATGTCTGTTGTGAGGGGTCGGGCAGTTCACAAAGTCATGGGGTCATGGTCGTCATCGATAGTATCGGGGAGCCTTGGCAGTTCTATTAGCCTCGCCACGGGTCAGGTGTAGATCCGTCCTTGGACGAGCACTTCGGCTGCTCGGACCTTTCCGTCGGCACCGGTGATCACTTTGCTTACGCGGCCAGCCGGCCACATAGCTCGGGGTAGTGACTGGTCGATAATCATGACGACTGTTCCTTCTGTCAAATTGTCTCTCTCTTTCACCCATTTCTGGCGGGTCTGTAGAGACGGTAGATAGTGGAGTAGGAAGCTGTTCCAAAACTTGTCAGCCAATACTTGACTGTACCTCCACATTCTTCGGCCGTTCGCTTCTTCAGGCCTGTACATTGTCTGTGGTAGCGCGGGGTCCAGCCGCCCCATCAAGAGTGTGTTGGGGGTGACTGGGTCGACATCTGCTACATCACTTGAGACGTAACCGAGGGGCTTTGAGTTCAATACTCCCTCGATCTCCGTGAGGACTGTCATTAGGACTTCTTCCGCCACGGTCTGGGCCCCAAGCACGGCGTACAGGGCTGTCTTTATTGAACGTACTTCTCGTTCCCAAGTTCCACCGAAGTGAGGTGCGTTCGGGGGATTAAACTGGAAGTCAATCTGGGATGGAGCGAGGTGGGTCTTAAGTTCTGGGCCCATAGCTTGGAAGCTCTCTCTCAGCTCTCTTTCTCCGCCTTTGAAGTTTGTCCCGTGATCAGACAATAATATAGACGGTTTGCCTTTCCGCGATGTGAATCTTCGGAAGGCCATAAGGAATGAGTCTGTGCTCATGGTTGGAAGGAGTTCTATATGCATCGCTCGGGTGGTCATGCATTTGAATACAATACCCCACCGCTTCTCGGTTCCTCTTCCTTTCTTTATATACAGCGGGCCGAAACAGTCCATACCGGTGGAGTGAAAAGGCTTGTCGCCGAGTCGGAGGCGACAGGGAGGTAGGTCAGCCATCCGGGGTATACTGGGCTGCGCTCGCCACTTACGACAGTCTAGACAGGTTCGCTGGAAGCGCCGCACTGCTTCTCTCCCTTGCAGTATCCAATAACAACGTCTGATCTCCGCGAAGACTCTCTCTGCCCCGGCGTGATGCACATCCTCGTCGTATTTCTTTATGATCAGCTCTGTGACCTTGTGTCGGCTGTTTAAGACTATCGGGTACTTGACGTCATCCGGTAAGTCTGGAGCTCTCCGCAGACGACCACCCACTCTGATGAGACCATGGGCGTCGCTCTCGGGGGCTAGGTGGAGCAGTCTGCTGTCTGATGGGACGGGCTTTGCTCCCTGTAGACAGTCTAGCTCATCGGGGAACGAGTCTCTCTGGGCTCGTTGTAGTAGAATAAGTTCTGCTTCTTCGTAGTCAGCTGCTGTAATGTCAGTAGTGAGCTGAACATCTGGGTAGCTGCGGCGTATGTTGACACCTGGGAGTGAGCTGAGTTCCGTCTCCCACTCTCTCCATGTGGATGCAAGGTGTTCGGGTATGGGGTCGTCCCAGCCCTGGTCCTTGTCCCATAACGCTCTTACAATCATCTTTGCCCTGGTGGTGTAAGGTAGAATACATCCCAACGGGTCATATTGTCTGGCGAGTGTTCTGTATACACTCCGTCTGGTGGTCGGTAGTGCAGTCGACCTTCCCTGCTCCTTGGTCAGGGGTGTGTGTTTATAATGGAGCGAGTCTGTTTTGAAGCGCCAGACTAGTCCTAATGTCATTTCTTGGGCTTCTCCTGGGATGGTCGCCATCCAGGTCTTGCTGCTTGCTGCCTTGTCCTCGGGGGAGAGGCTGCGCAATACTTGCGGGTCGCTGCTGGCCCACTGCCTGAGATCAAAGCCGCCTTTGATCAGGGAGGCGCGGAGCTTGAGTAGAAGGGCCTCGGCTTCTTCTGGCGTCGAGACGCTTTGCAGACAGTTGTCCACGTAGAAACTATTTCCTACACTTTGTCGGACCTCTTCATTCATGGTCATGCTGGACCTACAAAAGGCCTTTGACACGGTCAATCACTCCATTCTGATTGACAAGCTAAAAGCAATTGGTTTTGATAGTCTATCAGTGAGCTGGATGCAATCCTACCTTGAGGGGAGGGAACAGATGGTGGAGGTAAACGGTACTGTGGTGTTCCACAAGGAAGCATACTAGGACCGCTACTGTTCCTAATTTATGCAAATGACATGTCGTCAGCTTGTGACTGCAACTTGTTCCTGTTTGCGGACGACTCAGCCCTGCTGGTCTCTGACAAGAACAAGTTACAGGTTGAAAAAACCCTCAGCTCGGAACTAGGCAGAATCTGCATATGGCTCGCTGATAACAAACTATCATTACACATGGGCAAAACAGAGTCCATTCTCTTCGGTTCAAATAACAAACTCAGCAAGACCGACGGCTTCTCAGTTACAGTGGGTGACAATATTGTCACAAGGAAAGATGAAATTACCTACCTGGGGTCCATCCTAGAGGCTAATCTCTCCTGTGACAAAATGGCATCCAATGTAATAAAAAAAGTCAACCAACGAACTCGATTCTTGTACCGGATCTCCTCTCTGGTAAACAAGAACACCCTGAAGACTCTGGCAGGAGCACTCATTCAGGGGTACTACGACTATGCTTGCACCTCATGGTACCAAAGCACCTCAAAGGCGCTAAAAACAAAATTACAAACATCTCAAAACAAACTGGTCAGACTACTGCTTGACCTTACTCCTAGAACCCACCTCACCCCTGCCCACTTCGACAACCTAGGATGGCTTAGAGTAGACGACAGAGTACAACAACTTGCAATGGGCCTGGTCTACAAGATACACTACACGACCAAGGTACCCATGTACATGTCAAAATACTTCCCAAAGGTCAGTGAATACCACGATCACAACACCAGAGGGAGCTCCACAAATCATGTCAAACCCAGATTCGGCTCAAATAAGGGACTAAACACGTTTCGCAATTATGCCACATCAATGTGGAACGCCCTACCCAAAGCTGTAAAGGAATGTGGATCACTACCCACTTTCAAAACCTCTCTCAAGGGACACCTACGGGAGACTGCAATTCAACACTGGCCCCTGTAAATATCCTAACCCAATCATTCCAACCCCCTCCAATGTACAGTCATTTACCTAGTATGGTTTTGTCAATAGTTCAATGTACAATTGTGTTTGTTTGTACACTCCTCCCCCCCCCCCTCAATGTACAGTGTTACTTGTTTATACAGTATGCCCCCCGCCCCCCCCCCCCCCCCCAACCACCTCCAATGTAAATTACCCAGTATGGTTGTCAATATCCCAATGTACCCAACCCCCCCCACCCAACCTCCAATGTACAGTTTCTACGTCAAATGTATATACTCCCTTTTCTTGACTCCTTCTGTATCACAAACAGTACTGTATTTGCAAATCTGGTATGTCATAAATGTATAGATGTAGCAGTACTGACTATCTGTATGTCATGTATGTCATATATGTCTATATGAATTGAAAATGGGGGACCCTGATGGAAACAAGACAAACGTCTTTCTCAGGTCTGCATCCCCTTAACAATTGTATGTATTGAGCCGTACTGTATTGTACCCATTCTGCAATCTGTTAAATAAAGTTTTCATTCATTCATTCATTTCATTCATTCAGCTGCTGGGTCCTCTGCGACGTGCTTTTGCAGTGCAAACGTAGCACAGCATGGGCTGCATGTGGTTCCGAAAGGGAGGACTTCCCATTGATAGATGGCTGGTTGCTCATCCCCGATCCTCTCTCTCCATAGGAACCGCAGCAGGGGCTTGTCCTCCTCCACTAGTCTCACCTGCAGGAACATCCCTTTGATGTCGCCGCTGATGGCCACCTTGTCTTGGCGGAAACGTAGTAACACGCCTAGTAGAGAGGGGCCGAGTGTTGGGCCGGGCAAGAGCTCTTTATTCAGATTTTGTGATCCGATCTGGTAGCTGCAGTTGAACACAATACGATCCTTGCCGTTGTGGTGGACTTTGTGGTGCGGCACGTACCATGATTCGGTCGTCTGATCGGCCTCTTTAATGTCAATTTTCTTTATGTGTCCCGCTGTGATTAGCTTGTTAATCTCAGCGCGGTACACCGTCTCTTGAGCGGGGTCTCTGGCTAGGCGCCGCTCTGTGTTCAATAGATACCGCTCCGTCGCTTCTTTTGGGGCGTGGAAGGTAGGCATACCCTCTCGCCTCAGGAGTGGAGTTGCGTATCTCATCACTCCGTTGACTTTGACTCTCTTTGTCCCCTGCTCGAGGAGGGCTATAGCGTAAATGTCTTCCTTGGAACGAATGTCTTTCTTTTCGTTCTTAAAGGGCATTGTCTCTAGTGTCCATAGCCTCTCGACATGCTGTAGGAGGGTGGTGTCTTCTTCTGTCACTCTGGAGTGGAGGCAGTTAGTGGCTGCTGTTCGGTTAAGAGACTTAGCGAGGGGGCCTTGTAATGTCCATCCTAGGCGGGTCTCGACTGCTGCAGGACAGCCTCTGGGCCCTGTGTGGACCCGGTCTATCGGGACGATGAGGTCTGCATGGTCGGAGCCTATCAGCAGGGTCGGTGTGGCACCGTCTATGAGCGGTATAGGTAGTTGACGCAGGTGCACATATTTATCCAACAGCTTGGCGATGTGGTAGGTGTACTGCGACAGGCCTATTTCTTGGCTGGTGAAAGCGTTAGTAATCCTATACCGTCTCTCTGGCTGCCCGCTTGCTGCGATAGTGAAGGAGACATTCTCGCCCTTTATCGTCTTTAGATCTCTTCTTATTGTCCGAATCGTCATCTGGTTTTCGCTCCCCCGCAGCCCCAGCTGGGCCGCAGCGGACGCGAGGAGAAGGGTCTTCTCTGACCCGTCGTCAAGGACGGCGTAAGTGTCCATGACCTTATCTTGGTAACTCAGTGTTACGCGGACCACCTTTAAGAGCACCCGGGCGCCCCCGCTGCTGGCGGGGTCAATGTACATAACACTTGCCTTTGTGCTGCTTGAGGGTGCAGGCTTTCTTCTGTTACTGTCGTGTAGGACATCTAGGTGGGCTCCGTCACACCGACTACACCTCTTCTTTAAGCGGCAATCGGCTGCCATGTGACTGCGCGCACATCGGTAACAGCGTCGGTTGGACTTTATCCATTGACTCACCTCGTCGGCGGTCATCTTCTTGAACGTGTCACATTGTGACAACCAGTGTTCCTTTTCGCAGTACGGGCACACCATCTTCCACTTCTCTTTCATCGAGGGGGTACTGTGGTTCTTGCTGCTCGGTACTGATTCTGATTGGTGCATGACGGCCATCGTTTGCTCTCCTAGGTCCCTCTCTGGAGCTTGGGGTGCTCCGCATGAACGTATCCAACCGTAGGCTGTTGACTTCTCTCGCCAGGAAGTCGGCTAGGTCTAGGAGGGATGGCTCGGGACCGTTAGGATCACGGTGGTCTCTTTGCCGCCTGAAGCGCTCTTGTCGGGCGGGCGGAAGCTTCTCTAAAATCCTCTCGACATTAGAGTTCGCGTAAAGTTCGTGCATACCCTTTTCTCTTTGCGCCCCCAGCATCCCTACCAGGGATTGTACCTTGATAGACAGGTCATCTAGTGAGCGATTGTCTGTGGCTGGGGGTAGGCGGTCAATATGCCTTATCTCTTGTATTACGTAGTCCCATATGCGTCCATATCTTTGGTCGAGTGCTGCTAGAGCCGCTGTGTATGGGGTAGTAGAGGTGGCATAGGCCAGCGCTATATTGTGCGCTCGGGGCACCTTGAGGTGCTTCAGTAGGATAGCATACTTGTACGGTTCATCAGCTACATCGGACATCATTGTCTCTAAGCACATTCGTAGCTCCGTGTACTGTGCTCTGTTCTCGTGGGTGAAGTCCGGAAACGTCGGTGTGCCAATGTATGATGCCATGGATGGCTGGCACATCGGTGAGCGTTGGAAGAGAGGCCTCCTAGGCGAGTCTCCTCTTACGCCTCTTGGGGGGCTGGTACCTGCTGGGTACCATGGCCCGCGTATCCAGGTGCTGTTCCTCGGGGCTGGTCGTGCGTCAAGCTCACCCGTGAATTGAGTCGGGGGTCTGTAGCGCAGAGAGAGCCTGGGCTGTACTGGACCTCCTGGTCCTGTGGAGTACTGTGCTGCTGTCGGGCTTGACTCTCCTCCTCTCCCTCTTCTTCTTCCTCTGGCAGGTCCTCTAGATCCTGTAGTCGTCTATTTAGCCTCTCCGCGGTGTAGACCGTTTCTTCCTTGTAGCTGGGTCTCACTTGGACCGGTCGGGGAAGGGGTTCGGAGGGGGGTATAGGCTCTCTCTGGTGGTCGGGCTCAGGGTCGCTTGATCGGGTAGGGGAGGGTGCCCTTGACCCTTGTCTTGACGAGGCCCTGGAACCCCGTGCGGAGGGAGGGGGTGTTGCCCTGGTGATCAGCTGCTCCATTATCTGCGCTTGTAATCGGTCGCGCTCGGCTTCGCGCTTGGTGAGAGCGAGGTCGCGCTCTGCTTCTCTTTGGGCACCGGCAGCGGCGCGCTGGGCTTCGGCGGCGGCGCGCTGGGCTTCGGCCCGGTCCCTTACCATATTCTCTTCCGTCTGAAGGCGTCTAATCTCTAGACGTATACGATCTTCGTCGCTCCGTTGCTGCGCCTGAAGGCGTTCTCTTTCCATGGAAGAATGTTTGTGCTCACTAAGCGTCTGTGCTTGGAGTCGATCGCGCTCTGTTGAGGCTGCTAGGCTGGCGAGGAATGCCTGTGCCAGCATCTTGTCCGCCTCGCTGGGGGAAGACGCTGGTTGAGGTGATCCGCTCCTGGCAGTACTCGTTGGAGATCTGTTCTCCTGTGGCGAGTCCTGGAGATCCATCTCCGGGGTGCTCTCCTCTTCTTGTAGCGGGTAGAGTTCCATCCCTGGAGAGCTGTCTTTATCCTGGAGCTCTCCGGGGACTACTTCTTCGGTCTTGGCGGGGGGTAAAGTCATGTCGGGTCCCTCCTGGTCCCTACCGTGAGCTTGGTCAGTTACGTTAGAACCCACTAGGGCCTCTATTGGCGGGGTAGCCTGGTCGATAGGGTCGGACATAATTTTACTATCTACTTTTTCCGCGTTTACCGTCTGTAGAAAGCTAGGTAGTATATTGGCAACGTAATCCTCTAAGTACTGAGGTGTCTGCCGTCTACGCTGCGGGCGATCTACTTTAGGAGAACCGTTTTGTGGAGTGTTCATCATAGGCCATGTCAATATTAATACCACTATATTAATATTACACTAGTTACCCTCCGGCTCGAAGGACCAATTGTAACTGAGGGGTACAATTCCCTGACTGTATTGATAAGTATGGTATCATTAAACCACTACCGCTTTATGTACTTTAATTACTGGCCATACAGTACATGATATATAAATATGATGAACACTTCCCACAATGAATCGGTTCCACACAAGTGGTAATTAAGTATTTATTGCAGCAAAAGGTACATAATATACTTCTCTATTACTTTGGATGCGCTTATAAGGCAAATGAATGTGCGTAGGCAAATCAATAATGAATGTCCATTCTCTGGTTACGCAGGAGGTAATTATACAACCTGAATCTTAGGGAATTATATCTATGGTACACTAGTAATATATAGCGGGAGATACTGGAAGGGTCCCCCCGGTTGTAAGCCAGCAGGGGTAGAGGATCTGTCGGTAGTAGAGAGTCTGGTCAACGATGACTAAGGAGACTCCAAGTACAGGAGACGGTGCAATAGTCTCTTGATCCACAGACGAATACAGCTGTTCTCCGTAGACTGTAGCTCCACAGTGAAGAAAGCTAGCCGGCCTCAGGCTCTCTGAGGCGCAGACTCGACTTGGCTCCTCACAGGGTAAATCCCACACGTGTAGGCGTCG
>NC_140178.1:85063155-85118155 GCF_963971535.1 Notolepis coatsorum | reverse complement strand
ACACAACATAAAATTCTTTGGTGAAACACACTTTTCCCTCGTAAACGGGGAAGGGAAATATGTTAATTTATGCCATATGCAGGGAAATAAATGCACCAGGGTTTGTCATAATGACATGAACACACGTGAGAGGTCTATTACTTATTACTCGTGCAATTCCACTGTGGCTGGAAAACAGATGATGAGCAGTCTGTGTTTGTGTGTGTGTGTGTGTGTGTGTGTGTGTGTGTGTGTGTGTGTGTGTGTGTGTGTGTGTGTGTGTGTGTGTGTGTGTGTGTGTGTGTGTGTGTGTGTGTGTGTGTGTGTGTGTGTGTGTGTGTGTGTGTGTGTGTGTGTGTGTGTGTGTGTGTGTGTGTGTGTGTGTGTGTTTTACAGCGGTACGTCTATTATCGGCAGAGGTAGCGATGCAGCTGGGCTTGTGAGTTCTGGGAGCCAAGAGTCAAGTTGGTAAACATTAAGAGTAAACCACAAATAGATGTGTGTTTCAAAGTTCACCCAACATGCCCACCACAACCCACCTCAGCTGCATCTCAATAGATCACTACCCCACCATTCCCCCTCTCTCTCTGTCTCTCATTCATTCACTCTTGCTCACTCAACTCTCTCTATTTAGCATATTATGCTCTATTATGCACACTCAAACACACACACACACACTTGCAATGACTTTGCTAGGTTTCTCTCTCTCTCTCTCTTTCTCTCTCTCTCTCTCTCTCTCTCTCTCTCTCTCTCTCTCTCTCTCTCTCTCTCTCTCTCTCTCTCTCTCTCTCTCTCTCTCTCTCTCTCTCTCTCTCTCTCTCTCTCTCTCTCTTTCTGATTGGCCCCCACCATGCATCTTTGGAACAACCACACAGAGCTGAATCAGCACCTGAGACTCTCGGACTAGAACAGATAGAATAAGACTGTAGAACTAGAACAGGTAGAACAAGACTGTAAAACTAGAACAGATAGAACACAAGACTACTATAACATTCCGTAAAGGCAAAGATACACACTCTGCTTTTATTCCTCAAAGGTAATGTATCGGTAAAGATGCATCAAATATCAAAACAAACACTTATCTTTGACTTAGAATGGTCTGTTTTATTGAAATCTGCACAGCAGTAGTTTGTTTATACTTCAGAAATAGGATATTAAGACTAGGTCCCCAAAATGTATGGAAGTGAATGAGACACCTGGGCAGAATGGTGGTGTTGACAGCGGACAACAGGGATAGTAGCGGCCACTAGCTTACTTATAGATTACCTTACATGGAGGCAAAAGTGAAATATCCTTTTAAAACATCCTGTTTGTGCTGACGTAATGGTACTTGCATAAAATAAAGGTATGAATGCAAGAAGCATAAACAAATACATGCTGTTTTTTTTGTTTTCTTGCAGTAGTACATTGTACTACATGTTATGGGCTACTGCGGTGCACAGTAATGCAACAGCTTTTATTTAATTTTGACCCCACGCTAGTCAGTGGAGAGAGTACAGATCCTTGTTGCTTCAGCAACGATATGACGCAGATGTGTGAACATGGGGATAGAAGCTTGATACGGTCCATATTGGCAGAGATCTAGGGCCCTGTTCCTCGTACCTGGCTAACTGAGTTAGCCGGATAATTTTCAGGATAACTTGACTTAAGCCAGATCTTTCGGTTCCCCGACGCGTGATTGTCTAGATCACTATGGCAACAGATCGAAAAATTTTAACCTACTCCAGAGCAGGTTTAGTTGAGTTAGCTGGATATAAGCTGGCCACTCCCTCTGAACAAAATGGCAGGTCCCTTCCTCAGAGATTGATTGATTGATTGGAAACTTTATTAACAGATTGCAAAATGGGGTACAATACAGTACAGCTCAATACACACAATTGTTAAGGGGATGCAGACCCAGAGAAAGACTTTCGTCTTGTTTACATCAGGGTCCCCCATTTTCAATTCATAATGACATTTATGACATACTGTGTTACGATTAGTATGCTTCTTCGGCATGGTGATGAACCCAGGTGGCAGAGTATAATGAGACAGAAGTCGACGTGGTGATGAACAGTTTACTTCACAAGACAAAAAACACAACTGACATACAAAGGTAACATTTAGCAATGATCGCGCACAGGAGGGCAGGACAGACAACACTAATATACACAGACTAATTGACAAGACACTGATAGACACAGAGGGTAATTACAAACAGGACACAGGTGTGATAGACAGAACCAACCGAACACAGAGTACACTGGGAAAACAATAACAATTAAACAACCAGACTAACACATATTTACAAACCACAGACAGGGGAACACAAGACTAACACAGTGGAGACAACAACAACAACAACAACAACAACAACAACAACAACAACAACAACAACACAGATAATACACATAACAAACACAACTGACAATAAATAATAATGAGTTGGTGTGTGAGCTGATGCCAGATCTGCATCAGCCCACCGGTTGGCAATGTTATGTTCTGAGGGTTATTGATGGGGGGTTGTGAATGTGAATGTCTGGGTCCTGGTCCCACAGGACCAGGACCGGAGGAAGTGTTACAATACTGTACACAACATACAGATATACAGTATATCATGACATTTATGACATACATGACATACAGATATACAGTACTGTTACATTTGTGACATACAAGATATGCAAATATACAGTACTGTTAAACAGAGATCCTAACAGAAAATATATATACGAGGGGGAGGAAAATGTACATTGGGAGGGGGTGGGTGGGTGGGAGGGGGTGTTTGGACATTTACGTGGGGCCATACCATTACCATTCTGAATAATGTTTTCGCGAGATGATTTCCAGAATGTATTGATTTCATAGAATGTGTGAAATAGGCCTATAATTAAAAACAATTAAAATACATTAAACTGGTAAAAGAAATGCTTTTGAAATGTAAAATAATAGACCTAAAATGCTGATAATAAATCATATTCAGCCTATGGATTTCCTACATACTGCACGACACCTGTTTGAGCTGCGGGATGAGGCGCGCTTGTTTCTGATGGAGAATGCGTCCCAGCTCTCTGCCCACATCCGATGCCGACTAGATATCAATTGAGGGGGAATACGCACAGCTATACCTACCTATTCGAAAAAACATTATCTGCACTGACTTATATAAAAAATAAGTACAGATCACGTCTGAATGAATGTGGAGGATGATCTCCGAGTCGCTGTCTCCAAAATTAAACCCAGAATGCATGGACATATGCCCATCCATCTCATCATTAGGTGAGTTGAACATTATAGCCTTCTAAATGAAACACGCTATATGTATTCATTTTATGGTTGTTTGATTATTGTGTTATTTTGTGTAGTTATTTTGCATGTTAAAAGCCTCCAATGCATATGTATGCGTGTGAACGTTTGCATGTTTCAATAATAGTGGGGGTCGCGGCTCTCACTCTGACACCATTATTTCGGTGGTCGCGGCCTGAAAACTTTAGGAACGATGTATTTATTATATTACATGATTAAAAGTCAAGTTAGACCGCGCTCACAATTGTTGACACTGGGTGCTGCAATCCTGAAGATAAATGTAGAATAAAGCAGGAAGCCGGACCAGCACTCTCAGGTTTCAAATTTTAATTGCAGCCGGATACATACATGTTTCAGAACCAATGTGTTCCTTCTTCAGTGTTGATGGCTAGCAGTATTAGTTTAGGAAAAATGGTGGCTATATACAAGGTGGGTAGGAAGTGACATCAAAAACAGGTGTGCCTGTGATTACTGGTCAACTTTGACCCTAGGAAGGACATTTAAATATGGAGTAAATTCCTAAATACAAAAATAATACAAAAATACCAGAAACAAAATACATCTTACCCATAGTTAATAGGGCTAAATAGATCAGTCCATTGCAATATTTGCTAAACGAAAATTCTCTTATAAACAACCTAAGAAAACATTTCCTAATACGTAAAAACTAAAAACAATAATAATAATCATGAAATCATAATAATGATGGTAAAAGTCACTTATAGGAAACAGGTTAACACGTTCTCTTCATTCATTCCCCTTGGTTCTATGCAATGCAATTATATTACATGATACCTAAGCGCATACAGTATAGATATCCTCATAAGTATCTATTAATTCGTATCAATTAGACTCTTTGGGCTTGTTTTTGTATACTTATTCTGAAAGAGTTGAAATAATTATTTTCGCTAGCAAGATCTCATTCGATTATTCATTCCATTAAGCCTATTGCCAGCAGGCACATTTAAATAAATATAATCTGATTGATTGGGGTAATGAGGGATTTAAAATGTGCCTATAGATATGCATTTAACTTGTCGGCGAGGCTATTGAGCCGTACTGTATTGTACCCATTCTGCAATCTGTTAATAAAGTTTTAAATCAATCAATCAATGCCATTAGAAAATCAGGATTTCTGCGATCGACACCTGCTGTCTTTTCAGGTGAGGCGGCCACACACAATTATCCTGAGTATCAAGTCTGGTTCGAATTAACGAGACTGAATCAGCGTTCGAGGAACAGGGAAAGCCCGGATTCAAACATTGGGTTAATTGAATCTGGATAATGGGACTTTTGATCGACTTAGTTGAACCAGGTATGGGGAATAGGGCCCTGTGCTTTTCTCTTATGCTCTCTGGCTTCATGTCACCTGCTGCTCTCTCGCTTCATGCTGCTCTCTGGCTTCATGTCACCTGCCCGTGAGCAGGGGTGTAAAGTACCCAGAAATTATACTTAAGTGAAAGTATGGGTACCGGCTCAAAATCATACGCAAGTAAAAGTCAGAGTATCTGGCTAAAAACACACTTGAGTAAAAGTAAAAAAGTATCTACTTTTAAATGTACTTAAGTACTAAAAAGTAAGTCTTTAAGTCTTGCACAAGGACCAATCATGGGTATGGGGCCTATGGGCGTGTTCATTTTCCATTGATGGGGATTTGATTGGCTGTTTTTAAAGGGGAACTATCTTATAAATGGCCTTTTTGAGTGTTTAGCATTGTTTCCTAGCTATGTGAACTTATATTAATATGATCTATGTCTCAAAATTCTCATATTGGCGCATTCTTCCAATTCTCCTCTCACAATATTCACCCTCACTGAACTGAGTCATTTGAAAATGTGCGCGATTTGTGATGTCAGAAAGACACCGCTGCATGATGATGTTCAGGCGAACCAGAACCATTACCATTGTGGTTGGAGCCCAGGCTCAAAACGGCTTAAGATCTTGAGGTAGAAAAATGCTGTTTTTGAGGACTTGATTAGAAATACAAAACAATGAATAAAAAAAATATAAATATTACAGAGGTGTTCCATAGACTCACAGGAATTGTGTAAAAGTGCCCAAATAGTGAAAGAAATAGTAAAATAGTTCCCCTTTAAATAAAGTGCGGCCGCAGGATTAATAACGTTAACGTTAGTTATATATCATACTGGTCATCGCGTCTCGCTCTTGCCATTATGAGATAACTCTTATCTCCTAGCACCTACTGTGCTCATGAACAAACAATTTGCACTTGTGCACATGACCAGGCCACGACCCAGCGTCCTCCTATAAGACGCGGGATATGGTCACACTCTACCTTCCTCTTTTTTTGTTTCCAACATGGACGCTGCAGTGCACTCCATGAACTAGTTGTTATGAAATTCAGAGAGAAATTACACAATGTTGGGTTTTCGCCGGAGATTCACCAGCCCCTGGAATCTTCTCGGCACATCCTAACAGCGCATCGGGCCTGTCCTGGGGTTTCCTCCTCTCGTGATCGAGGGACGTCGCGCGGCAGCTAGCTGTCGGGCTAGGTCGCGCACAGGTAGGGCCTGCGCTACCAGGCATTAATGCTAGCATTTGTGATACTGCTCGTTGTCCCGTGAAACAGCCGAGTTGTGTATTGGCGTGAGGGGCAGGATATTTGGGAAAACATGGTCATCATGACTCTGTTTTGGGTGTTTTCCCAACTATCCTAGTGGGCGCGGCTAATGCTAATGCTACAATGCTTGGTCTCCGTTCTTGTTCCCCGCCGAGGGCTGTCTTTACTAAAAGGTCTTCCCTCCTCTTAACCATTCATGCTGACGGCCAATCGGTGTCTAATGTTGGGGGTTTTGACGGGGGCTTGTTTACCATTTTCATGGGTGGATGGGCTGAGGCCTAGGGCTGGTGTGCTTTTTACATTTTTGTGAATCTATGAATTGTGTGCGGGACTGGTGTTTTTCTCTGGTCTGCATCCGCTTAACATTTGTGTGTATGGGCTAGCCCATTCTGCAGTGTGTTAGTGGAGTTTTCGTTCATTTATTAATTTACCCCTTCATGGGTGCACACCACAGTGGAGGTTGCTGCATTCCTACTAGTGAGGCAGTGCTTCACTAGTAGTAGTCTTTTGTCTGCAGCCACCACTGGTGCTCCGTGCTTGTGAAGCAGGTGGCATCAGTCCTTTGCCTCTGACATGGTGGAACGGTGTCCCACCCGTCCGACGCCATGAGGCGAGTCGGCCCGGCAGGTGGCTGGTGGGATGTTGAAGCCTATACCGCCGCGGTATAGAATTAGCAGCGACTAGCAACATTGTTCGAATTGCTGTTTTTTCTGTCAAAAATGGTGTCGGGTGGTGGGGCCTTAGGGCCAGCCGACGTCGAAACATCACGCAAGGTTTTGAGGTTATTAGCTTTTGACCTAGCCGCAAGCTATAACCGCAGGGAGGGCTAGGATGCTGTCAACGCTTGTTTACAGACATCTTTGGTTGGATCAGTCTCCCCCTGAGGAGAGAAGTTTTTTCCCTCCTCAGGGCTCCCCTCTCCGCAGAGGGACTTTGGTCTTTCCGCAGGAGCGTGGGCGGTATTTGACCTAGGCCCCACACCGCCTCACACTGCGCAGCCAGAGGTGAGGGCGCTGCCTCGCCAGCGGCTATGGCAAGGCCCCCAACCAGCGGCCGTGTTTCCCCCGCCTTAGGTACCCTGGACACAAAGACAACAGGTGATCACAAGGCCGACAGCCTTGGCGGCTGAGGGATCGGCTACATTAGATGAGCACGCCCTAAAAAACCGTTGCCTTCTAGCTGTGTCTAGCTCGCTCTCCGGTCACTCCCCCCCCAACACCAGCGGGATACAGGCTCTGATTTGTTCCCTTTGGCTGCGGGCCGCGTGCCTTCAGTGAAGCACGAGCGGCCCCACGTTTCGCTTCTCATGGGGACAGGGGCTGACACCCAGTTGCTGGCTAGGCCTGGGTCTGTCCGTGAGAATGCTGTGCTGTAAAGCGGCTCCCACGCCACACGTTCTGCGTCTGTGTTTGGTGAGCCTGGTGTTGTGTCTGTGAATGACGAAGGTTGTCAGCAGGGGGAACTCGAGGCCCAGGGGGTTGCAGCGCGAGTTCCCCCAGCCCCACCCTCACCAGGCCGGGTATCACGTTAGTGCCTCCCACGGCCGGAAGACCGGCGGTGGTCAGGCAGGCGCGCGTGATTTGGGTGGTAGTAATATCACTGCAGGGCTACGGTGTGTAGGAACCCACCCTATCGGGCAGTGTGGGGACCTCACGCCTTGCATGTCCAGCTGTAGAACAGTTCCTCAGCAATCCATGCCGGGGAGCGTGAACACTTAAGGCAACGCAGTTGTACTTCCGCGTTTCTCTGATTGGCCGAGCGCCTTCCGCGTTTCTCTGATTGGCCGAGCGCTAAGCTCCAGGCGAGAGGAGAGAGGCTGAAAACCCGCCGTTCTTGACCGACTGATGGCGGATCCGATATGTCTGATGAATACCCGCAAAACATGGAGGTCCCGAACGCATGGAAGTATTGATTGCGCCATAACGAATCATTAAAAAAAGATACCGTTAACTGGAATATGTTGTGCCTTTACACATATGTTGGATTATGTAATTGGTTTGTCATGACAAACAAATAAAAAAATTGCGATTTACCCGGTGACTACAACAACACACAGTGACTACATGCAGGGTATTCATCAGACAAATCGGATCCGGGATTCGGCTCCCATCAGTCGGGCAAGAACTGCAGGTTTTCAGCCTCTCTCCTCTCTCCTGGAGCTTAAGGGGGAGCTTAGTATTCCTGCCTCTGAGGAGAGCGTTGCGGCTCATGCACATGCGCGCGCTCGGCCAATCAGAGAAACGCGGAAGTACAACTGCGTTGCCTTAAGTGTTCACGCTGCCGAGGAGGTGTTCAGTGGGGGAGCTTTTGTCACCCAGTGTGATGTCAGCTTCCCCCGTATCAAACCGGCCCTTTCTGTCGGGGTCCCCCCTTGGGTGCGATTGCCTCGTTGGTAGTGTTAGGTGCGATATCCCAGCTCCACGAGACGCCCTGCTCGCGCGGTTGGCGAGTCCAGGGTTGGCAACGCACAGCGGGTGGGACCGGGCCGCCTACCTACGGTTCCTGGCGGACCAGCGCCAAGTGGCGGCGGGTGCGCTTGGGATTATCATCACATATGGTTACAGCAGTACCATATGTCAAGCTGGATGCAGAGAATGCTGAGGCGGGGACTTTTTGGTACAGACCCTATTGTCAGGGTCAACAGCGGTGACAGCTCTGGCCGACGAGATCCAATCTCTGTTGGTGAAGCAAGCCATCGTCGTGGTCCCAAAGGAGGACGCGATGCGTGGCGTTTCCTCCCGGTATTCTCTGGTGCCCGAGAAATCGGGGGGGGGGGTGTCAGACCCATACTGGACCTATCCCATGGAAGGTTCAGAATGTTGACCATCTCCCACCTGTTAGACGCTGTCAGGTGGGGGACTGGTTCGCCTCCATAGACCTGTAGGATGCGTATTCGCATCCCGATCTTCCATCCTAGGGCTTACCTACGCTTCCTTTGCAGGGCTTAGCGTACGGGTACCAGAGGCTGCCGTTCGGCTATTCTCTGGCTCCCTGCATCTTCATCAAGTGCGTGTAGACCGCACTGGGGCCTCTGTGTCTTCTGGGGTTACGAATTGTATTCTGCCCTGGACAACGTTCTGGTCCTTGGCCGGTCAGGGTAGATCGCCATGTCTCATACCAGGCAGGTGGTGTCTCACCAGCCTGGGTTTTGCTGTAGACTGGAAGTAGAGTTCTCCTCTTCCCAGTCAACGGGTGGAGTACTTGGGCTTTTTCTAAGCTCAAGGTCTATATGGGCATCCCTCTCGGAGCGGCGGCGAGTGGTTGGGTTCTCGGTGCGCTCGGGAGGTTCCGTCCTAGGACGGTTACGGCGCTGTCCATGATGCGCCTGCTGCTGGGGTCCCTTTTGGCCTCCTCTTCATGAGGAAGATGCAGAGGTGGTTTTTTCCAGTATGGAAATGGACCCGGTGTGAGACATATGGAAGCGGCTGAAGGTTCCCATGTCAGTACTGGGGGACCTCGTCTTCTGGGGAGGGTCTGGTGCCCTCACCTGCAGGGTCCCTGTGGGCAGCAGGCTGTCACACGTCACGGTCTTCATCGACGCCTCCCTCATGGGATGGGGGGGGGGAAGTGTCGGGCCAACGCAGTAGGGGGCAGCTGCCATGCTGCCCGGTCTGCGCTACATTCAATGTGTTGGAATTGAAGGCAGTCCTTCTGGTCCTCAAACGGCTCGACCACCTTGTGGTGGGCAAGCATGTTTTGGTCAGGACGGACAACACGGCGTCAGCGTTGTATATTGTCAGACAGGGTGGAGTGCGCTCCCCACTTCTGCACCGGGCGGCGGTCGGGCTCTGGCTATGGGCGTTCTCCATCTGCTCTGCCTGAGGGCTCTCCACATCCCCGGCAGGGTGAATGTGGGTGCAGGTGTGATGTCGCGGGGCGGTCCTCACCCTGACAAGTGGGGATTACGTCCAGACATAGTCGGGCAGGTCTGGGACCGATTCCGTGGCCGTCCGGGATTTTGTACGCTTTCCCCCCCTTACACCTGATAGCTCAGCTGTTGGGGCGGGTACGTCGGGAGCGCGGGACTTGGTCCTGGTCGCGCCGGGCCGGGGCTCAGCTGTGTGGTCCCCGGCCCTGATTCAGCTCTTGGTGGCCCCGCCGTGGCCTGTTCCGTGGTCACCGCGGGCCCTCTTTCAGGCACGCGGAACTCTGTTCTGCCTCCTGTTCTAGGGCAGCCTCTAGGCTTGGATGCTGACAGTGTGAATCTGGTGGGGATGCGTCTTGACTATTCTGTGGTTAACGCTATCCGGTACGGGCGCACTCCGTCCTCTACCGCGGCTTACGCTGGGGGGTGGCGTATGGTCGAGTGTGGGGGCGGAACATTGTTCAGCCACCCTCTCATGGAACATTCCTGCTTGGCGCTCTGCGTCTCAAGCCTGTGGAAGGTTTTCTGTCTCCGAGTGGGACCTCCAACTGGTCCTGGGCCGGTTGTCGGAGGCCCCGTTTGAGCCTCTTGAGCAGGCGCCATTGGATCTGCTGTCTTGAAGACCGCATTCTTTTTGGCCATCAACTTCGCTGAACGCGTGGGTGAGCTGTGTGCTCTCTCAGTGCGGCCTGAGTGCCTGTCTATTCAGCCGATAGCGGTGCCACTCTGAGGCCTAATCCAGTCTTTGTGCCAAAGAATATCCGGAGCTCTTTTGCTCTAGGGATATTGTGGTTCAGGCATTCGTCCGCCTCCTCACGCTAGTGAGTTGTAGGCGGGCCTTCACCTGTCGTGTCCTGTCCGTGCACTGGGGGTTTACCTCAGGACTCCCGGCTCTCAGGGCTTCTGTTCAACTGTTTGTTTGTTACGGTGGCCCTTGCGCGGGTCAGGCGCTGTCCAAGCAGCACCTGTCACATTGGTTGTGCGGGGGCGTTGCCTTTTGCTGCACGTTGGCTGGACAGGTCCCCCCTCGGGCTGCTGCCCTGTTAGGGGGGGCCTCGGTGGAGGACATCTGTGCTGCGGCCTCCTGGTCCTCCCCGGGTCCCTTCGTTGAGTTTTGCCTCGTGGACATGACTGGGGGTTCTGTCTCCCAGGCGGTTCTGAGGGGACCTCTCCTGCGTCCCGCCTTCGGTGGGCTAGCAGGGGTGTGTAGGTGTGTGCCACGGGGTGATGTGTCACACGTGGTCTCGTCTGTGCTGTGCATTTTTCTGGGGTCTCTGGTTCCCTTTTTCGCACTTGGTGGAGTTGACTGCCTCCCCCCCCTTCGTTAGGATGGGCGGGTGGACGGGACTCCCCTCCTCCCTGGTAGTGGGGCTTACGGGCCCTCAGGGGGTACACTTGTCGGGAGACGCGATGACCAGTATGATATATAACAAAAGGTTATCCTATAACCTAGTTATATGAATACTGGCAGAGCGGCTCGCTCTTAGCGCCCTGAGGTCCCTTGGTTGGGTTTTCAATGTTGGAAACTTTTTTTTCCGACAAAGGTAGAGTGTGACCATGTCCGGCGTCTTATAGGAGGACGCTGGGGCGTGGCCTGGTCATGTGCATGAGTGCAAATTGTTTGTTCATGAGCACAGTAGGTGCTAGGTGATAAGAGTTATCTCATAATGGCAAGAGCGAGACGCTCTGCGAGTATTCATATAATAGGTTATAGGATAACCTTTCGTTCTGCCAGAGAAACAAATATATTAATTAAAATAGTTTCTGAAATGTAATTGAGTAAAAGTACAAGTCTACAAACCTAATAATACTTGAGTAAAGTACAAATCCCCAAAAACAGTACTTAAGTATTGTAAAGAAGTACTTTACACCCCTGCCCGTGAGCTCACGTGTTTCCCCCTCATCTGCAGCAGTTCACCCCGGTATGCTGCGGTACGTACAGAGTGTCTTTGGCCACGTTTCATGCCAAAACATCACCGAACTACCAAGGTAAAGGTAGAGAATCTAGAAAGTACCTGTCATATTGGTATCGAGGTAAAAATCTTTCACTTGCCGTAGGACTAATTAGGAATGTTTTTTCATATTAAAGAAATGCTCACAACTCAAAGACGAAATAAAACACAGAGTGAAAGTACACTTAAGCAATCAGCTTTTTATACAATATCAAAATAGCATTAAGTGGCAATGTTATCGTGAAACATTCCTTGTTTTTCTGATAGCTCATTACAACAGTTCAATAACACTTTAAAGTAGGCATGGAGACGTACACGTTTTCAATAACTTAACACATGTTTGGCTGGTATAGACGCTCTGAGCTTTCCCAATAATCATATTTCCTCGCTCCAATCATCATCACACAAGCAGACTCTACTTGGACAAGTTTGACCTTTAACAATTTACTCTTCTTTCCAGCCAGTTCCTTTTCGCCCATGGACACTTTATGTGCCTGGCTTGACCCCCTTTTCAGAACCACGTTCTCTGGGTCAAAGGTCAAAGGTTTTCCACCGGTTAAAGAATACAGTGAGGGCACTTGAAAGAAGGTTGTTCAGGACTGCAGGCCCGACGGTTCTCTCCATCCTCTCTCCCTGAACACTGAATAGGGCTGCAATTGTTTTCGGGCAAAAGAGAGAGAGAGAGAGAGAGAGAGAGAGAGAGAGAGAGAGAGAGAGAGAGAGAGAGAGAGAGAGAGAGAGAGAGAGAGAGAGAGAGCTACTGACTGCCTGCTGAGTCTGTCTTTGTGTATAATATAGAGCAACAAACATGTCTCTGGTCTCACAGAGATAGGATAGCCTCCATACAGACTGTAATGGGGGTCAATTCAAAATGTAAATAGAAACCAAAATCCTGTTGCTAGTAGTAGAGCGTTCATTTCTCAAGTATAGGTTAAAAGGTTTGGCCACGAGCTTCAGACTCCAGACCAGAGCTCGAGGTCAATTCCCTTTCAGTTCAATCAGTTCAAAACAACTGTATACAGTAGTAACTATCTACAATTAGTTCTTAATAAATTGGCAATGACCAGCTTGTCAATGCCGACAGTTTTGCAATGTTAACATTTTGGTCTTACAGCTGACCTTTTGTTCCAAGGCCTTCGCCAGAGTGAAAGCTCAATTGCAGAGGTTTTTTTTAATATTGGAATTTGGAAGAAATCCAGTTCCTTCCATTAAATTGAGTTGAAAGTGAACTGACTCTAACCCTGCTGGACTGGTTGGCCATTAAAGTAATAACAAAGTTCAACAACAAAAACCTAGTATTTGTTATTGAATGGACTGTAGTTTAACGCATCTGTATTAGTGATAAAACAATAATATAGGCCTATATGCCTGTTTGCATCCTGAAATGCATCACACACACATACATACACACAAAGGCATTATGCACACATCTCTCTCTTTCACACTCACACACACACACACACACACACACACACACACACACACACACACACACACACACACACACACACACACACACACACACACACACACACACACACACACACACACACACACACACACACACACACACACACAAATGGATTGACACAAACGTTTATACATTGCAACCTCTCTGGCAGGAAGAAGGCAATGGATCCCTTTTCAAAGCTACTTTTGTATACCGCCAGCCACTGACAAATGTGTTATTCACCTCATACTGTCTCATATGCAGTTATGTGTAGAGGAAATTAATTAAAGTCCACCATAGATCAGAGAGAAGAATAAATAAAAAATAAAATAAAAAATAAAAGTTAAAGAAGCCTAACGTCAGGTCGCAGACAGGCGCAATGCAAACCCCCCAGTAATTCAGTTAGCACCTTGTGTTTTACCATCACACCTCCAATGGAGCTCTGGAAACAAAGAGAGCAACCAGGCTGAAACCATCCAGGCTGAAACCATCCATGCATCTGTTATGTCATCACATCAATGGAATTCCAGTGTTTGCAATGAGTTAAATATAATTAAATATGTTTTGAGAAAGACTGACATTCTGTTTTAAAGAGCTAATGAGAGATATGGTGGCTGGGTGGTACGGTACACTGTAATGTCTATACCGTTCTCACCAGAGCAGTCAATTACCGCCAGCAGTAGTGTTGTTTAGGATACAGGGATGTGTGTTGAGTATACCAACCTCTTTACTTGGTATAGTTTAGAGTTCAGCCACCTGTCAACCTAATTATCGTCTGGTAACACTTCATTGTAGTAATTCATAAAACAAATTATGATTATCTTGAAACGAATGAGGTCCGATATGTTAACAAAGCATAACAAATATTATCTAACTGATAGTTAACTTGTAGAATTAGAGCTAAGTGGACTTTGAGAATCAAACGGATAGTTATTTACTGAGCATGTGATTGGGAAGCCAAAGCAGAAGCCACTCTAGATTTCCCTGCACTGAAACATCAGGTCTCAGACTTAAGTGATGGTTAATTAATAATAACAGCTTGTTAACATGTAGTTCCTCATTAGTTCCTTGGTACGTAATACTTATTATACTGTTTCCTAAAGTATTACGTTTTGGTCACACATTTTACCCACAACCAGAGTAGGGCTGACCCCTATTAGTCGAATAGTCGACTAATCGATCGAAAGGAGCCGTAGTCGACTGCCAACCTCTTAGTCGAATACAAAAGAAATATATATATATTATAATTATTATTATTATTTATTTTTTTGTATCATTCTTTCCAAAAGAAAAGAGACCTAGAAGCGTGGCTAACACTAATGGCACGCATACCAGAGGCTAACTGCCTAAGAAAACAGGCACAGAAGCACTGAAAGAGGATTTCACCCATCTAATGAACACACTAGACTAGACAAATATATATCCATCAGTGGACCAATTGCATGCTATTGCAGATGACAAGAAGCCTTCCGTCAGACATTAAGCACCCCCACAGCCCAAATGGAATGATAAAAAAAAGAATAATAATAAAAAAAAAATTATTAATTATACTTTTTTTTCAATTTCTTTTTTCATAGTCGACTAATAGTCGACTATCGGCTAATTTCGACCAATCATAGTCGACTATCCAAATCCTTAGTCGGGGACAGCCCTAAACCAGAGTAATACCCTCCTCCTCAACGACCACTACACCGCGCTGAGCTGCGGTATGGCCCCGGCCACACTGATCCGTTGTGGCTGTCCGTCAACGTGTGTTGTTTGCCGCTGTTACTGCGAACGCATGAATAATGTTAGCTAGGTTCTAATTAAAAACAAACCAACGGACAGGAATATGCCTTCTCTCTGTTTTGGGATGGATCAGTGTGGCCGCTCCCAATGTGCTCAAACTTGTAGAGACTGAGCAGCATTGATTTGTATCCTGAAATACTGTATATACTGTATACTGTATACTGCCCGTTAACAGTAGGATTGTCGTTTCCTGATTGTCCCAAAGTTCATCCTGTTACAATCCAAGATGCTCTTCACCATCAGAAAGGAAAATTTACTCCAAAGTGACACCACTGTAATCTCAATCCAGTCTTCCAGTCAACAAGCTGTAATTCACGGTAAATCAGGTCTTCCATCAACAAAGCAAGTAGTCTTTTCTCTTTGCTTTAAAACCAGACTTATCGACTTAGTACTTTCCAGAACAGAATGCCGTTTCACTTCTCACTGCGGTTTCCATAACAACCAGGCCCCACAGTTCCGCACCTCCGCCGTCCGCCATTCGTTTAGGACGCCCGATTTATCAATCTCAGGGCGCCGTCAGTTCATTCTAGGAAATGAGCGTTCTCGAAATACGGGTCCGCCTCGAATTCATGTGTCTTTCTCCCCCGTATTCCATCTTCCTCATCATTTCCCCCTCTCTCTTCTTTCAAAGGTAATTACAGGTTCACCAAACAGCCATTAGTAGTGTTACTGAAGAGACCTCACAGGACGAGCAGGTTACTGACAGGTGAATAAATACTTAATGTGAGGGGGCGGGCCTCTGGGATTGTCCATAGAATAAACCAAGAGCCCCCCCCCAACCGTCTCCCTGGGTAAAAAAAAAGAAAAAAGAAAGATATGACATATGAAGTGTACATATTGATACATATTGAAAAAAAGGATATATACACACATTCTATCGATTATCTCAGTATTCAGTGAACTCACCTGGGACTGATCTTCTACATCAACATTGCCCTCATAGCTGCCTTGCTGATCCGCTTGCGGTTCTTCCTCAGCCTCCTCCGGGGCGGGCTGGGCCGGGGGGGCGGCCGGGGGCCCGCTGGGACGGAAGGCGGTTGTGTACTTGTGGGAGACGCTGTTTCTGAAAGCACAAGATACAACGAGTCATGCAATGATCCCATATCAGGTAGTTCCCTTCAATGGATTCAATTAAATCAAGTTCAATCAATTGTCAATAAATAACTTTTTTTGTTGTTGTTGTTTGTTTGTTTGTTTTTTTTACAACTCAAATGCAGTGGAATTCAGTGATATAGTGGGGTTTGAAGAAGTAGATTAGATTTAATAGTGCTGAGGAGCCAGGTATATGGAGACTCCTATACATCCTATACAAGTCAATAGTTGATGAGTATGCTCTATATGACACAGATAAACAGGTACTGTATGCTCGGAATACCTATACCAACTAAACATTTCACTAAACTAAATATTATCAGTAAGCCTACCTATACCTTTAACTTACCTTTAATATTTTGTTTAATGTAGTGAAATTGTGTGGTTTGTTTTTGTATTTTTGTATTTGGGCTTCTGAGTAGCTATACTCTTTCTGCCAGCCAACTGCCCACCATACCCACCCCACCCCTACCCCCAGAGGTCCACAATGGAAATAAGCCTTTTGGCTTTATTGTGTTTTTAACCTCGATGATTTTTTAAATGTACGTATGTATTCATGCTGGGCAGTTTTATATGTATCTTTAATGAATGATCAAATAAATAAAATCAATCAATCAAACTATACACAACAAGTGAGATCCCACAAAAGCGACATTATGTTATGACAGCTCCACAGATATAAAACAAGATTTTAGATGACCTGTTATTTGTGTTGTTGTTTTCTGATGATGATGTTGTGTATGGTGGTGTCGCTGACCCTCCCTCTCCTCCTCTCTCTCACGTCCCTCTCCTGTCCGCTGCTGCTGCTGCCTCAGCGCCTCTTTCTCCTGGTCCAACCTCTTGTGGAGGAGCAGCAGCTCCTTCTTCTCCTCCTCCTCCTCCTCCAGTTTCTCCTCCTCCATCTTCAGCCTCCTCTCCTCCTCTGGAGTCTCGTTCTCTCTCTGTCGCCCCGCCGCCACGTCCCATATTCTCGGATTGGGATTGGGCTCTTTGGTGGGTCGGAACGTATTCCCGTCTCCCTGATTGGTCGCCTCGGAGATGTTGAGCTTTGTTCGCGGATTCTGACCGGCTTGCTCAGAGGAGTCATTGTTCTGGCTCTTTGAAAGTCTGGAGCTGTCGGTTTGAGCGATGTGTCTCTGTATCTCTCCGTCTTTGTCCTTGTTCGCCTCACTGTGGCTCGGACCACCCCGTTGTCTCCCCTCCGTCCTGCCCTCCCTCGTAGTGCTGTTGACCAGCAATCCACCTCCACGTTCTCCTCTGTTGTCCTTTTCCCCAAGACCAAACCCAGCCCCTGTGACATCCTTAGAAGACAGAGTCCTATTGCCACCGGAGAATCTCCCTTCCACCCTGCCCTCCGCATTCTCCCGACTCTCCAACCCGTCTTTAGACCCCAGGAGTCTGGTGGCGTTACGGACCCAGTGTGGGCCGTGGTGAGTGGCCTTCTCCCCCGACCACGATGCCTCCTCCCTGACCGGGCTGTGCCCCTCTCGGCCCTCTCCTCGGGGCTGCTTGAAGGTGTCTCCTCTGGGGGTCCAGTGCTGCTCCAGGAGCTCCTCCAGCTGGTCCCTCTGGTGCTGCTTGCCCTCCTCCTGGTGGTGGAGCTCCTCCTTGGACCGCACCTTGCCCTTCAAACGACACAAATTAATTTCATCAAACTCAGCTCCATTCAAGTTCAAGTTTCAAGTTTGTTTATTATTAGTCACAACAAAATACAGAATACTTTATGATGAAATGCTTGTTTCTGTATGAGCCCCTGAGAGTGTACTACATAGGACTACAGTAAAAAGAAAGTAAGTAAAAAATTATAATAATTAAGAAGTAAGTAAAAGTAAGTAAAGTCAATATACATATATACAATATACAATACAGAGTAAAATGAGTAACAGTGAGGTACAATGCAGAAATGAGATGGGGTACAACACTTAGGGTAGGGTTCAAATGAGGTATGGATGTAGTGAAAATCTCTTTAATAATAGATAAATATAAAGTGTGTTAAAGTGTCTAAAGTGAGTAAAGTGAGTGGTAAGGTGAGTGTTTGTTTAAGACCGGTTCAGACCGGTTCAGTGCTCCGTTCAGTTCCTCCGTGGGTTTAGTTTCAGTTCGGTTCAAGTCGTCACACTCTCATCTCTGTCTTTCAGTCTGTAGTTTATTCATAATGATTCAGTTATTTCAGAAAACTGATACTGGTAGGTAGGATTTCGTGAAAACATAAGGAAAACACAGCAGGTAGGCAGTTAATGCTTACAGTGTGCATCAGTGTTTTCCTCAGATATTCTCTTGTTGTGTAGGAATGTTCTCTAAACTGTTTAATATACTAAGATACAAAGAATCTCCACTGAAACCAATACAAATAGATGTTTAATGTTGTGGCGGCTCCTCTAGCAGGAGTAGTCCACCCTGTCCACTCAGCAGTGAGGGAAACACTGCAACATGCAATCCAGACAAACATAAATGGCCCATGACTGAGGGTCTGACTTCCACGCTGGTCCTTGTGGTACATATAAAATGGACTATATACCTGCCCATGTCCCAGGCCGAGGGTCTGGTTTCCATGCTGGTCCTTGTGGTGGTTCTGCTGCCTGCGGTTAGAGGACTTCTTCCGCGGTGCCGGGGGCCGCAGGGCGGGCTGGCACCGGCACTCCACATGGTCCACGACTGACACCACAGCTTTAGCGTACGTGGGTCTTTTATTGACATACTGGATCTTCATCACCTGGAGAGGAAGAGGGAGGTGTAGGGGAGTTGTGGGGAATGGAAGGATTTAGTCTGTGTGCAGTCTCATTAAAATTAACTATAGTAAAGCCTATGGTACTCCTGTGTGTGTACGACATTCGCTATGTACGTTCATGTGAGCATATTTTCCTGCAGATATCTTGTGTGTATGTGAGGGTGGGAACACACTGGATACTGTGTGTGTGTGTGTGTGTGTGTGTGTGTGTGTGTGTGTGTGGGTGCGTGTTATGTACTAGAGGCCTGGTCACTCCTGTGTCACCGGGCATGCAGGTGAGGCCTGCCAATTAGCCAATTAGTGCTGATTGGTTACCTGCTGGGGAGCTTTAAAGGCAGACCTAGTAACACACATGCACTGTCTGTGCCTAGAGAAAGAGCTGTCAGGTTCTTACAGTCCTTGTCCGTTGGGTTACCAGTACATTAGTTTATAGTTATATTAGTAGTTCCTTGCTATAGTAGCATTTTGAGTTAGAGCACAGGGTTTTGGTGTCGGTTTTGCACATAGGTTGCGTCCCTTGAGCCAGGGTCGTAACAGTTGGGCGCTCGTCCGGGATCTTTTACCTCTAGAAATTTGTTTGGTGTTTTTTTTTTTGTGTTACACTGGGTGTCATGGTATTATGGTTTGGGTGGTGTTCGTTACATATGGTGTAACGTGGGGGCTGAGCCATTTCATCAAACAGGTGAGTATGCCGTATTTGTTTGTAATTTGATGTGACTACTTATGCTGTTAAAATATATAGTTTAGTCGGCACCACATGTAGATAGGGACATTATTTTCTGGTTGTTGGTTAGCGTCCTGTGCACCACGTACTCCTGGGGCGGTCAATGAAATGATTGGTATATGATCTTTGACTGGTAGCAGGTGTGGTTGAAGAAGGTTAGGTCTACAGGGCATTAGTTTAAGGGTAGGTAGATTAGAGCGGCCAGAAAACACAGGTAGTGTGGTAGGGCTTGATTTAGTGTTTCTTAGGGTAGACATGTGGTGGGCCGGTTTTTTTCTGCAGTTTAGACGTAGAAGCATATGTAGTCATATCAGGTTAGAAGGCGCACCTGTTTGGAATTGTTTGTTGGATTTATTTTGTTTGTTTGAGTGTTTGGTGAGCATACCTGGTAGCACCTAACACCCTAAATATGACACGTCTATTTAGGGTGGGTGTGTTTTTTTTATTTTTTTTTGTGCAACCTAGAAAGGTGCGCTCCGTAGAGCTCACATTTCCACCACGTTCCCTTCTGGTTGTTATTATTGGCATTTAGCATTATTCATGGTTCTTCAGTGGTTCTTCGTGGTTCTTCAGTGGTTCGTTGGGGGGGTCGTCGTGGTTCGTTAGTGGTTCTTCGTGTCTGTGAGGTTGGGTGTGTAGCTTGGGGTGTCTAGTTCAGTGACAATGGCTTCCATCAGGGACTTTGTTGATCGCCCGTCTCATGACTTATTAGACAAGTTTTCCAAAGAACAACTGCTAGAACTTGCTGTACACTACAGGGTAGAGCTTTCTGCAGGGGAGAAACGTTTGAAGCCGTCTGCCTTGAGTGCTTTAAGGGTGTTACTCATTAGAGAGCAGGTGCTTGAGGAGAGGGTGGAGGAGCCTCCTTCGTCTGGCGCGTCTCCGCTATTACCTGGGGTAGAGGGTGAGTGGAGGATTAGGGAGTTGGAGTTCAGGGAAAGGCAGCTAGAGCGTGAGGAGAGGAGAGAGGAGCGTGCACTTAAGGAGAGAAGAGAGGAGCGTGAGTTTAACAGTGAGCGTGAACTTAAGGAGCGTGAGCTTAAGGAGAAACAAATGTTGCTGGAGCACGAGCGTGCACAGAAGGAGCTTGAATATAAGCATGCTGCCTTGCAGGCGGGTGCTCTGCATCCAGAGTCACGTTCCGGGTTTGATGTAGGCAGGAATATTAGGATGGTGCCACCCTTTTTTGAGAAAGACGTGGAAAGATATTTTCCCCTTTTTGAACGGGTGGCAACCACATTGAAGTGGCCTGATACCGCCTGGACACTGCTGCTGCAATGTGTTTTAGTTGGTAGGGCACAAGAAGCCTACACTGCTCTGTCCCTTGAACAAAGCGCTGATTATGAGCTGGTTAAAGCTTCCATATTGAGGGCTTATGAGTTGGTCCCCGAGGCCTATCGTCAGCGTTTTAGAGGCTATCGCAGGTCGGAGGGACAGTCGTATGTTGAATTCGGAAAAGAGAAGGAGAACCTGTTTGACCGGTGGTGCACCTCGCAAAAAGCAGAGTCAAGGGAGCAGCTTAGACAGTTGGTTCTCCTAGAGGAATTTAAAAGGTGTGTTCCTGATAACGTTTCCACACATCTAAATGAGCATAAGGTATCGAAGATAGGCGACGCTGCTGTCTTGGCTGATGAGTTTGTGTTGACACACAAATCTGTCTTTGTAGAGGAGGGCCGTGTGGAGTCCAGGGGTAGTAGGCGTCCTTTTCAGGGGAGCCGGCTCCCGGCACCCGTGTCTGCTGGTCGGTTTACTTCGACTCCTAGGCAAGGTGGCTCTGCTAGTGCATTCCCAGAGGGGGTTATCTGTTTTTACTGTAAGGAGCCTGGTCATATCGTGGCTGGATGCCCTGTGCTTAAGCAGAAAAATGTAAAAACTGTGGCTCTGGTAGAAATCATGGACAGGACACCTATGCCGACATTAGAGGGTGGGGTGCGAGGTATCAAAGGTGCAGACAGGGAGCTAGAGGGCTCCTCAACGTTTATGATGGATGGATTTGTTTCACTGGTTGGTGCATTAGGATCAGAGCAGGCTATTACTATATGGAGAGATACAGGAGCTTTCCAGTCTCTCATTCTGGATGGGATTTTGCCATTTTCGGAAGATTCTTCATTGCATTCCGGTGCCATTGTTCAGGGCTTTAATAATAATAATAATAGATTGGATTTGTAATGCACTTTTTGTTCGCTGGGATCCCAAAGTGCTAGCTTTGGAGGAGGCTTTGTGAATACTCCTTTGCATGAGGTCTCGCTAAACTCTCCCTTAGTATCAGGCAATGTTGTTGTAGGAGTGTTTTCTCACATCCCCATAAAGGGGGTGTCCTTCATTCTAGGGAACGATTTGGCCGGTGGAAAAGTACTGGCTACTCCAGTGGTAATTCCCGTCCCTGTAGTTTCTGAGGTTCCTGATGAGCTCGCACAGAAGCATCCAGGAGTGTTTCCTGTGTGTGCGGTAACACGCGCAATGTCAAAGGTCAAATGTGACACTCAGATTGTGATATGACACTTAGTGACACGTTCTTTGTTGAGTTGAAAAGTGGCCCTGATGAGGGTTTTGGTAAGGTGATACCGTCTCATGAGCAGTTGGTACTAGAGCAAAGCAAGGATGTCTCCTTGTCGTCCCTCTTTGAAGAGGCGGTTTTAGAGGATGCAATGATAGATACGTCTCAAGGATACTTTGTTAGCAATGACGTGCTCATGAGAAAGTGGACACCACCTAACCTGTCCAGTCTGGATGACTGGGGCAGTGTGTTTCAGATTGTTGTTCCAGCCGTGTATCGTCCTGATATACTGCATCTAGCACATGATCATGATCTTGCTGGTCACATGGGAGTCAGGAAGACTTATGACCGTGTGCTGAGACATTTTTGTTGGCCTGGTTTGAAGTCAGATGTGGCACAATATTGCCGCTCGTGCCATGTGTGTCAGGTTGTTGGTAAACCAAACCAGAAGATCCCTCAGGCTCCTCTGCAGCCTATCCCTGCCGTTGGGGAACCTTTTGAGCGGATCCTCATTGACTGTGTTGGTCCCCTCCCTCGAACTAAGACAGGGAACCAGTACCTTTTGACTATTATGTGTGCAGCGACCCGTTTTCCTGAAGCCATTCCTTTACGCAAGATCACAGCCCCAGCTATATCCAAAGCTCTGGTTAGGTTTTTTTCGACGTTTGGTCTACCAAAGGTTATTCAATCAGATCAAGGGTCTAACTTCATGTCCCGTCTCTTTGCTCAGGTCCTCCAGCAGTTGTCTATCCAGCATTGCCCTTCCTCTGCCTATCATCCAGAGTCCCAGGGGGACTATCAAAACAATGCTGCGGGCATATTGCACGGAGTTCGACAAAGACTGGGATGATGGAATTCCTTTGCTTCTGTTTGCTGCTAGGGAGGTAACCCAGGAGTCTCTTGGATTCAGCCCGGCTGAGCTGGTGTTCGGCCACACAGTGAGGGGTCCTTTGAAACTGCTGAAGGAAAAGTGGTTGGCTGACCAGACTCCTTCCTCTACTAATTTGTTGGACTATGTGTGTGACTTCAGGCTTAAGCTTAGTAGAGCATGTGAACTAGCGAAAGAGAACCTAAAGGTAGCCCAAGGAAAAATGAAGGTGTGGTATGATAGGCGGGCCCGACATAGGGTGTTCTCACCGGGAGACAAGGTGTTGGTTCTCTCGCCTATTCTTGGGTCTGCATTACAGGCTAAATACAGTGGGCCATACTCCATTGAGCGCAAAGTTGGTGAGGTCGACTACTTGATTAAGACTCTCGACCGCAGGCGCAAGAGTAGATTGTGTCACGTCAATATGTTGAAGGCGTACAATGATAGGGCTCAGATTGACCAGTCAGGGGTCAAGCCTGTGGCTGTTCTAACAGTTTCTGCATCTCCTATTGTAGCCGACTGTTCTGTGTCGAAGGAGATTTCTCAGGGCCGGTTGCCAAACACCCAGATACTAGGTGACTTGGACTCACACCTGTCGTACTTACCACTTCCTGAGCGTACGGATGTGGTGCGCCTACTTAGACAGCATATACGTTTGTTTTCTGATGTCCCTAGTCGTACTAATGTACTCGAGCATGACATTGATGTTGTGTAGTGGTTGCCTCTTGGGCAACCAGTTTGGTGGGGGAGGTGTTATGTACTAGAGGCCTGGTCACTCCTGTGTCACCGGGCATGCAGGTGAGGCCTGCCAATTAGCCAATTAGTGCTGATTGGTTACCTGCTGGGGAGCTTTAAAGGCAGACCTAGTAACACACATGCACTGTCTGTGCCTAGAGAAAGAGCTGTCAGGTTCTTACAGTCCTTTTCCGTTGGGTTACCAGTACATTAGTTTATAGTTATATTAGTAGTTCCTTGCTATAGTAGCATTTTGAGTTAGAGCACAGGGTTTTGGTGTCGGTTTTGCACATAGGTTGCGTCCCTTGAGCCAGGGTCGTAACAGTGCGTGCGTGTGTGCGTGCGTGTGTGTGTATGTGTACTATGTGCTGTACATGCATCTGTTTGTGCGTGTGCATGTATAGTCTATGACCATGTGTGTTTACCTGCAGGTATCTGATGTGTGTGAGGACAGGGACACACTGCAGACTCTTAGTGTTACAGCAGCCGGAGCAGCGCTGCACCTCGACGCAGGGCGGCCATAACAGGAAGTTAGCGTTGCTGCGGTCTAACATGGCTCTGGTTACCTCCACCACCTCTGTACGGACTTTACACAGAGCCTGCTGGGCCGGCTGGGCATCTGAGAGAGAGAGAGAGAGAGAGAGAGAGAGAGAGAGAGAGAGAGAGAGAGAGAGAGAGAGAGAGAGAGAGAGAGAGAGAGAGGGGGACGAGGTGGGACAACACATTGTGTTGTTAGGGGCAGGGCTTGACGTTAACTTTTTGGCTCACTAGCCACTGTGGCTAGTGGTTTTCCAAAGTCACTAGCCACTCAGCATTTTCACTAGCCAAAAATCCCCGCACTCGCGCCCCCACCCAAAAAGTTATAAATATAGGTAATTTCTTCTTCACTAACCCCTGCTGGGGACAGTATCATTGTAATCATACTGCTACACGCCAACTGTACAACTGTGCTTCTGACTGTTGACTCCATTGTTTACTACTGCCTGCGACCAGTGACTCAGCCGCAAAAGGAGCTCCAGTTGGGGCAACGGCTGAATGGGACAAGATGGAGGGTGTAGATGTGGAAGAGTTGTGTTGAACCTAGCAATTACATTGTTGCTCCAAACGCTGTGAACATTATCATTGACACACCTATGCCTTGGCTGTGTTGAACCTAGCAATTATATTATTGCTCCAAACGCTGTGAACATTATCATTGACACACCTATGCAGGGCTTGACGTTAACTTTTTGGCTCACTAGCCACTGTGGCTAGTGGTTTTCCAAAGTCACTAGCCACTCAGCATTTTCACTAGCCGTGGGCAGGTGGGCAGGTGTCAACGTCAAGCCCTGGTTAGGGGACATACATTTTGTGACTGCAGGCGTCAGGGGCACTCATTTTATATACCACCTGCCCCTTGGTATTGTTTTGATAGACTTGATAAAATTAAGAATGACAGAAGAAGAAGAAGAAGAAGAAGAAGAAGAAGAAGAAGAAGAAGAAGAAGAAGAAGAAGAAGAAGAAGAAGAAGAAGAAGAAGAAGAAGAAGAAGAAGAAGAAGAAGAAGAAGAAGAAGAAGAAGAAGAAGAAGAAGAAGAAGAAGGAGGAGGAGGAGGAGGAGGAGGAGGAGAAGGAGGAGGAGAAGAAGAAGGTGAATAAGAATAAGGAGGAGAATAAGAAGAAGAAGACTGTAAATGTACACAATGAAATGTGTCCACATATTCCCCCTAGATAAACATACACACAGCCCCCCATGCATTTAATCGTATATCAAAGCAAATACATGTAGCTCTTGTGTTATCCATGTTCTATGTATATGTCAGTGTACATGCCATTTGCTATCTGCAGTCTATGGGATAGTCCTCCTTGAGTGTATGTATGTTGCTGTTAAACTACATAATAGAGAAAAAGAAAAAAAAATTAAAAAGAAAAAAATTATTTTTAAAAGAAGATTAATTTTTAAAAGAAAATAAAATTTTATTTTTTCTGGAGGCCCCTCGCCACTAGAGGCACCAACAATTTTTTTTCTTTTTTTTTTTTAACTTTAATTTAAAAAAATGTTGGAGGCCCCTCGTCACTAGAGGCCTTTTGGAGGCCCCTCGTCACAAGAGGCCCCAAATTATTATTATTATTTTTTTAACTTTTATTTTTTATTTTTTTGGAGGCCCCTCGTCACTCGAGGCCTTTTGGAGGCCCCTCGTCACTAGAGGCCCCAAATAATTAAATTTTTTCTTATTTTGGAGATCGATGTCATACTGTGACACTGAAATTAAAACATATTTCATCAACTAAAATATTTAGTCAACAAAAATATTTCATCAACTAAAATATACAGTACGTCACACCCTGCCGTCTGCAAGTGGCTAATCTTGAGTATTTTTTCTCCTCTTCATAAGAGTTTGAGGTTTTCCGTTTGAGGTAAAAACAGCAATAAAAAGTCAAAACTTGCATCTCCACATCCCAGCCCCGACGCCTGAATATTTTTACCAATGGATTTCCAGTTCCGCGTTCGCGTTCTGCGCTCTGATTGGCCACTGACGTTTCTGGTAGCGCCAATCGTGTGACGCCTCTTTCTTTCACCGGTTAAGCTTAGGCACTCTTTCGAAGTTGGTTAAGGTTAGAGTTTGTCTTAGAGCAGGGCGATAGAACACCAGCCCTGATTCCATACTCTAACCTTAACCAACTTCGAAAGAGTCGCCTAAGAAACGTCAGTTGCCAATCAGATCGCAGAACGCGAACGCGGAACTGGAAATCCGTTGGTAAAAGAATAGACACAGCCCCGACACGAATAAGGCAGATTGGGATCATTATTCATGACAGACAGCAGAGACCAGCCGGTGCTGATAGCGGATATCATCGAGCTCCCCCTAGTGACTAGGGGGCGTTATTTCTAAACCTAGCCACATTTCTGGCAGACGCTCTCTGATTGGCACTGACATGTTTGCCCAATCGCGTGACGAGCTGTGTCTTTGCCCATTTCCGCGTCGAACAGCCTGCAAACTACCTGGCATTCTATCGCCATGCTCTAAGACAAACTCTAACCTTAACCAACTTCGAAAGAGTGCCTAAGCTTAACCAGTGTAGAAACAGGCGTCGGCCAATCAGAGAGCGTCTTGCTAGAAATGCGGCTAGGTTTCGAAATAACGCGACTCCACTACACACTAGTAAAAAAAAAAAAAAAAAGAGATACGAAAAAAAAAATTGGGGGGGCCTCCACAAGAATCTGGCCCAGGGGCCTCTGAAGTCTTAATCTGGCCTTGATAGAGGGGAAATATATACTATACTGTAGAGAGTAGACTATATAAAGTGTATATAACTACTATTTATAATCTTTATTTAAGCAGGCAAGTTGACAGAGAAGCAGCTCTTATTTAGATCACCTAGGGAACTGACCCGTAGAACCACAGTCTTGGACTGTTGGTCTCTTTGCCGGTCCAGAGCGAGTTGGGGCACCCTTCAATGCACAGACAACTAATAAAATATTGGACTTACTTTCCCTGTTTGCTCACCCTGCTATTTGTAGGACAGGGCAAAGGAATAGCAGCTGCTTTTAGAAAGCACATTCCCTGGATGTATATGCTGAGCCATCAGCCAATGAGCAGCAATCAAAATGTTTACTTCTTAGAGATCCCTTAATACATTGCACATTATTAGCCTTTAACCCTTTTACTACCACACTAGAGAAGGTTAACCCTTTCACTGCCACAGTAGTGGATAAAAGCGCTATATAAATGCAGCCATTTGCCATTTACCATTCATAAACCCTTTTTGTAGTATGGTAGTGAAAGGGTTAAACTCTGTGTGCTTACTTGTCAGCAGACATTGACTGCCAACATGCATACGGTTCCAGTGGAGTGCAGTGCATCCAGGCAGGCCACATCCAGGCAGGCCAAGGCCTCCTAGCAAGCTCTTTGGCTTCATCTAATCTAATTATTAAAGGAACACGCCAACTTTTTGGGAAATTTGCCATCTACCCTGGAGTTAGACAAGCAGATGCATATCCTTTTCTTCTCTGTGCATGCATTAGGCTTAGGGAACAGCCGCACCATTAGCCTAGCTTAGCATCATTCACTGGAAGTAGGATAAGAAATAAGCTAATTTCCCAAAAAGTTGTCGTGTTCCTTTAAGCTGTAGCTGTCAACACCCACCCAAGATAATAGGCCAATGACATTAATATTAAACCACCATGACTCATGGGTCTTGTGTGCATGTGCAATTATGCTACGGTCCCAAGCTGTAATTAACCCGATTATTTGTGTGGTGGTGAAAGCACACAAGCGCAATGTACCCAACAGTCAAACAAGAAAAATGTATTTGCAGAGATGTTTTAAGCCTTTCACTGCCACACGACAGAAGGTTAACCCTTTATGTCAGTTGTGTGATAGTAAAGGGTTAACCTTCTGTCGTGTGGCAGTGAAAGGGTTAACCGGCTGTCGTGTGGCAGTGAAAGGGTTACCCTTCTGTGTATTGTCGCAGTGAAAGGGTTAACCGTTTGGTAGTTCGGCGGTGAAAGGGTTAAAATGTTAATTATGTGTTTGTTTTTTTGTGGCTCACATAAACATAATAGCTTTTCAACACAGCAGAATTTGTATGGATGGATGTTAGAGGCACTAGGATGTGTCTGCTAACATGAATGAACACAAAGAAAGACCTACAGTAGGACTAGATTGATTGAATTAGTAATTCAGAGATCTGCTTCATCATGACAGAGGGAGAGAGGTTAATGGGGGGGGGGGGGTCATTTACTGTGTCACTGAAACCATATTCGTAACATCAATGTCCCTGACAGCTGATGGAACCTCCGATGACTGGTAATGAGGATGGAGTGTTCTAAGTACGTCTGTCATCTGATTTCAGCTGATGCTTGGTTGTGATTGGCTGAACAGAGACAACTTATATGACAAATGTTCTAAAAACGTCATTCTTCTACCATCATGTCTGCCTTGTCGTTTGAATTGAGGACAACGACCTCACAACAGACTTTAGATTATACTTTTTTGATATAAAGAAGTAAATATAAGGAGTTTGAAGAACAAAGGCTCCTCACAGAAATGAAATTCCCATTTTTCCTCCATGTTGGAAGAGGCAACTTGGAGGAAAGTGCACGCAAAGTAGATTTCAATTAATTTATGTCAGCTTACACATACTTGTCCCCACTGAAATTCAGAACAATCTAACATGTACTGTATATGTACTACTTCGTTCTAAGTAGTACTAAGTAGCCTACTATTGTTACAACCAGCACCCATTTAGAGACCAAATATATATATTTGTTTTATCCACTTTTTCTATTTTTCTCCCATCCCAATTTCGTATTTCCAATTCTTCCCTCCCCTGTCTTGAACGTTGCTAGACTATGCCTCCCACTGGTTGGCTGTAGTGAGGATAGAAGCCTTGCATCACGTGTCCCCTCCGGTACATGAGAAGGCAGCCTGTCGCATCTTTTCACCGCAGCAGCTCGAACTCTCAGTGGCGAGGAGTAACGCGTGGGGGGCTCACACTGCCCCCGATACTTCCTGTTTCCGCCGCACCGGCGTCACCCAACCGACCTGTAGGAATCGCTGTCCACAACGTCCAATCCCCACCCACCGGCTTCCCCACCCTCTAACACTGCCAACTGTGTTAGTATGACGGCCGGCCAAGCCGGTAGCAACGCAGAGAGCTGGGCTCGATACCAGCATCTCCTGCGTTAGTGGCGAGCGCCTTGCCAACTGCGCCACTCAGCCGCCCCCTAGAGAGACCAAAAGTTCTAACTGTAAAACAAGACTGACAATAGTCATAACAGTCCAAGGCCAGATGGGCTACATTCACACTGCAAGCCTTAGTGCTCACTTTATTGCTCGGTCTCAGGTTATTTTGTTTGGCTGTTCACTGTCCCTCTACTGACTGACAGCTGTCTTCCACCTTTGTATTCACAGAGTGACTCTCATCAGCGTCAGAATTGTGACGAATGTCAATCTAGAGTGATGTAAAAGTTGCATGAAATCCAACATGACTGCTCAGGTCGCATTGCAAAAAAATCTGACCTGTATCTGATTTAAGACCACGTATAAAAGTGGCCCAAATCAGAATTGAAGAGATCGGATGCCATGTGATTTGTGCTGTTCACACTGTGACAACAGATCTGAGTCACTTTTGCCTGCAGTGAGAAAAGAGGTGAATCTAGAAAGAAAGAAAGAAAGGAGCGAGGAGGGAAGAGGGTGGGAAGAAGGAAGGAGGGAGGGTAGTAAGGAAGGAGGCAGGGAAGTAAGGAATAGGTGTGAACTCACCCAGGCTTCTCGGCAGTCTGTGACCTCCATTGGCTGGTGAACCTCCACCTCCTCATCTGAGAGACAAAACATTCAACAAACACACTCTATCAGCTTGGCGTATGTAAGCATGTTCTAGTTGATTGTGTATTAGAGAGAGAGGGACAAACAGAGGAAGAGACAGACAGAGAGAGAGAGAGCGAGAGAGAGAAATAGAGAGATAGAGAGAGAGACCAAGCAAAAATGCATGTTCGTGCTTGAGTGTGCATAGAGAGAGACCAAGAGTGAGAGAAAACAGAGAAATGACAGAGCAAGTGAGAGAAAGACATACAGAGAGAGAGAGAGAGAGAGAGAGAGAGAGAGAGAGAGAGAGAGAGAGAGAGAGAGAGAGAGAGAGAGAGAGAGAGAGAGAGAGAGAGAGAGAGAGAGAGAGAGAGAGAGAGAGAGAGAGAGAGAGATTTCAAGTGTCAAGTGTTCCTTTATTAATCCCCTTGGGGAAATGCAGGTGTCATAGCAGCATGGGGGGTACAGGTAGAATAGGTAATAATAATAATAAATAATAATAATAATAATAATAATAATAATAATAATAATAATAATAATAATAATAATAATAATAATAATAATAATAATAATAATAATAATAATAATAATAATAATAATAATAATAAATAATAATAATAATAATAATAATAATAATAATAATAATAAATAATAATAATAATAATAATAATAATAATAATAATAATAATAATAATAATAATAATAATAATAATAATAATAATAATAATAATAATAATAACATAGAACATAGTAATAATGGTGGTAGTGATAACAGTGATAGCAGTAGTGAACAATAGTGAATGGCAGGATTCAATCAGACAGTAGTAATAGTGATGATAGTAGGATACATGGTCCAAGCCGTACTAGCCGTAATAACACACTGCACCAGCATTTAAAAATGACGAGTCAAGTTCACCAGCCCTTAGCTCTCCAGCTATTGGCAGCAGTCTGTGCCCACGGAGCCTGGTGGACTGAAGGACTGGCCGAGGCGCTTTGTGGTGGCTTCTCTACTGTAGCCAGCCCGCTGTAGAGGCTTTCCATGTGACAGTGCTGACAGCTTTGAGTCTCTAGTGTTTGTGAGACCAAGCATTCTCTCTGCTCTCTGTTTGTGTTGGTTTTATTGTCTGTAATGTTTACCTGTCGCAATTAGGGTAGAAATGTGGGGTGATTCCTTTTGTATTCATGCTACATTTCTCCTGGTGTTGAAATTCCCCAATACGCATTCTTATACATTCATTCCTTTTACAGGAAAAAATAAACATACCTGTAGATACTATATAAGATAAGATAAGATAAGATAAGATATTACTTTATTGATCCCCTTGGGGAAATTCAGGCATCATAGCAGCATGGGGGAGGGGGATGGGGAGGGGGAGGGGAGGTACCGGTAGTAGAAGACCTACAGGTACAGGTCACAGAATTATAGTACAGTGGAGAAGTACAAATAAAAATAGAATAAAAAGGCAGTTTAAACAATATACAATATAATTAACTCTGACTCTGAGGTATGTATGCCCTTTCAGTTATATTTGCCCTACAATAAATATAGTTACAATATATAATCTAATAATCTAATTCTAATCTAATATATAATAAAAGAAAACGAAATTCTAAAATGCTAAATATATGCAATATATAATCTAATAATGCAATCATCTAAATCTAATCTAATATATAATCTGAAAATGCTAAATGCTAAATATATGCTCTGATGAAGTATACAGTATTCACATAAGGTGCGGTATGCATAAGGTAAGTATATTGTCCTTTTAGGTGGGAGTCTGCTACTAGTAGTTGGATGTCTGGCAACTGTTGTGGAGCCTGATGGCCGCTGGTATGAAAGACTGGCCGAGGCGGTTAGTTGAGTGTCGGGGGGGTATGAGTCTGTGACTGAACGTGCTCCACAGAGTGGTCAAGGCTGCAAGGAGGATCACTGGAGCTAGCCTCCCGGATATCTCCACAGTCTTTACCTACGGCGTGTAAATAACATCTTACAAGACCAGTACCACCCAGCACACCATCTTTTTCAACTGCTGCCCTCTGGTCGAAGGTATAGATCCATCCAGTCCGGAACCAGCAGAATGACCAACAGCTTCTATCCACGGGCTGTCAGGCTGCTCAACGATCAACATCAACTTACCTCCCCCACACCCCCCGTCCCCAACCCCCGGTGACATAACTCCCACTTCCACATTACAACAATAGCTGTGAACCGGACTTGCATTGCTGCACTATACACTATTTCATCCATTGCAAGTCAACGCCCCCCCCCCCCCCCCCCCCCCTCCTTCCATTAACTCACTGGACTTTCACTGAAATATTTATATTTATATTCATTATTTGCACTAGCACTGAATGCACTTGGGACAATGATGGTATGTTATTATTATTGAGGACATTGGGACATTGATACTTTATTATTATATTACTATTATTATTCACATTATTATTTTGCACATGCTATATTTTATGTTTGTATGCCAGTGGTGATGTTCCTAAAAAAATATTCGTTGTACCAACAATGACAATTAAAGATCTATTCTATTCTATTCTATTCTACCTCGTCGTAAAGGGGGTGGGAGGGATTCTCCAGGATAGCAGCCAGCTTCCTTCTCATCCCCCTCTCTGCCACCACCTCTAGTCTGACCAGCTCGACTCCCACCACGGAGCTAGTATTCCTCACCAGCTTGTTCAGTCTGTTGGTGTCCCTCGAGTTGATGTAGCCCCCCCAGCATGCCACAGCATAGGAGGACACTGGCCAATACAGACTGGTAGAATGACTGCAGCAGTCTATTGCAAACATTGAAGGACCTGAGGCTCCTCAGGAAGAACAGCCTGCTTTGTCCCTTCCTGTAGAGGGCCTCTGTGTTGTCCGACCAGTCCAGTTTATTGTTCAGGTGTACCCCAAGGAACTTATATGACTCCACCTCCACCCTCGGATGGTGATGGCAATCGGGGGGGGGGGGGGGGGGGGCTCTTCTTGCCCCTCCGGAAGTCCACCACCAGCTCCTTGGTTTTACTGGTGTTGAGTTGGAGGTGGTTGCTGTCGCTCCACCCCACAAAGCTCTCCACCAGGGCTCTATACTCCTCATCGCCGTCGGTGATGTAGCTTACGATGGAGGAGTCGTCAGAGAACTTATGCAGGTGGCACCCGCTTGAGTTGTGGCAGACATCTGAGGTATAGAGGGTGAAAAGGAAGGGTGACAGCACAGTTCATTGGGGGGCGCCGGTGTTGCTCACCAGTACATCAGACTGACTGTCCTGTAGTCTGACATACTGCGGTCTGTCAGTGAGGTAGTCCTTGATCCAGGCCACCAAGCCGTGCTCCAGCTGCATCACAGAGAGCTTCTCCGCTAGCAGTGAAGGCTGGATGGTGTTGAAGGCACTGGAGAAGTCGAAGAACATAATCCTCACTGAGCTGCACAGCTTCTCCAGGTGCGTGTAGGCTCTGTGGAGCATATAGATGATGGCGTCCTCCACCCACGATGTTTGTCTGGTATGCAAACTGCAGAGGGTCGAGGGGGTCATGCACCAGGGTCTTGAGGTGTTGCAGGACCAGTCTCTCGAACGTTTTCATGACGTGTGACGTGAGAGCGACTGGCCTGTAGTCGTTGAGGGTGCTTCCAGAGCTGGGGCACCCTCTCCAGCCTCAGGGAGAAGTTGAAGAGACGTTGGAGATTGCTGGGATTACTGTTGGCCAGTATGACTTAGTACCATAGTGTCTTTATACCTTCATCACTGTACATACTAATACTATAACTCTGTATATACATCTGATTAGCACTATACTAGTATTCATTATATATTTTAGATCCAGTTTAGGCACCTGTACGTTTACTGTTACATTTGCACTCTGGTTAGATGCCAAACTTATTTGCATTGTACTGTACTTGTGCTGTATAATGACAATACATTTTTAATCGAATCGAATCGAATCTAATATAATCTAATCTAACCTAACCTAATCGAATCTAATCTAATCTAATCTAATCTAATCTAATCTAATCTAATCTAATCTAATCTAATCTAATCTAATCTAATCTAATCTAATCTAATCTAAGTCCATGTGATCATGCCTGGTTTACCAACCGGTAGGGGTGTAACGGTACACCAAAACCGCGGTACGGTACGTACCTCGGTTTTGGAGTCAAGGTTCGGTACGGGTTTTCGGTACAGTGGGGGAAAGTTTGGCTTTCCATGTTCTACTCAGGGGTGATGTAGTGTGCAGTAACTAATTGTACTTGTAGGGCTTTCAACGAATATTCTATATTGAAATTAATAATCGACTTGTAAACAAAACAAAAAATAATAATAATTATATTAGATTGTGAAAGAAACAGCCCCCGGTGGGCGGTCGTTAGTGATTAACATACAGTTGTATTCGTTCGGTACACTACACAGCCGTTCGGTACGGTACGGTACATGCTGAAACTGTTTGGTACGGATACGTGTACCTTTACACCCCTACCAACCGAGCATACTGGGCAAATGTCCTGGGGCCCCGGACCATCAAAGGATTCAAGAGTCCCAGGATTCATATGTATATTATTGATTGCATCATCTCACTCATTTAAATTGGAATGTATACCCATGCAAGCACGCTTTTAATTGAAAGGGGCCCTAGAGTACTGTTTGAAGTGCAGGGGCCCAATTTATTATGTGGGAAACAATATTACATTATTTGTCAATTAAATCAACTTGCTGATTAGTTGACAAAGTGCTATGACTATTAGTCAACTAAGAATGTCTTCAGTGTAAGGCAGCCATAACACAGACCATAGAACTAGAGTGGATAGATAAGGTAGCCTACTTCCTGTTGTGTCCTGGTAATCTCTTATTCACCTTTGGTCAATGGGTTTGATAGTGTTCAGATATATAGTAGTAGTAGTAGTAGTAGTAGTAGTAGTAGTAGTAGTAGTAGTAGTAGTAGTAGTAGTAGTAGTAGTAGTAGTAGTAGTAGTAGTAGTAGTAGTAGTAGTAGTAGTAGTAGTAGTAGTAGTAGTAGCAGCAGTAGCAGTAGCAGTAGCATTACAGGGCTGTACACTGCGACGATCTCGTCGCAAATTGCCCCTTAATTTGGCCGTTGCGATTGAAATATTATATCTGGTAGCAACGTTGCGAGTAGAGATTTCAACCCTTCATTCGCATTTCACTCCTAAATTAATCCATACAAATTGGATAATTCTTTTTTTAAACATTAGCCTACAACCAAGGCTGTACAGTGCGACACAATGTCGTGGTGCTATGAAAGAATCTGTCGGCAATGAATGAACTTACTGCGATAGCCTGAGTGAAAAAAAGATTTTCGTGGAGTGAATCTGGGTCACGCTATATACTTGGTACTTGTAGTCTATCGTGCGATTAAAGACCATGTCCCTGTCTGCGTAGTCTATACATCCAACACCAAATCCCATAATTCCTAGCGAAACGAAACTGAATGTGGCCGCTTCCTTTAAATAATAATATGGCTCTTGCTCCGCAAGAACAACGGAGTGGATAATGGATATCAGTCCATTTTATGACAACCACGTCCGATGTGGAGAGATGATAAGATGATGATGATTGACGTGATGATGTGATGATTGATTGACGGGGACACGGAAACTTCTAACGTTCAGGATCAGCCATGCAGTACCCCACTATTAGGACGTGAAATACTGTCTACTTAAATTGACACTGCGGATCAATAAAGTATCAACCTATCTATCTATCTAATAATGAGACAATATGCAAATAAGATAATACTAATAATTGTTGGTTCCCCGTATATGAAATGAAAGTGGCTTGCAACTTTACTGCTGGTAAAATCACTGTTTATTTCTTGTTTTGCATAGTATTACATTCCACTTCTATAAACAATCAAAGTCCTACCGTAAGAGCCTCATACGGGTCAATTAAACCTTTTTTATTAGTCTTTCCTTCGAGCTAAGTTGGACTGAACATTTCACTGTCAAAAGCGCAAATGTAAATAAGGTTGCGTTGCAACAGTTTTCAAAATAAAGGTCATATATACAAATACCTCTCAATTCTTATAAAAAAAAGTCCCGGATATACATAAACATTAATTGGCATAGATCTCTATAAACGGCCCAACACATTGATCACTTTAGGCACACACTGAAACCAGTAACATCACAAATATGAAGCAGGTAATTACCCATACAAATAATAAACCTTTCATGGGGTTATTTACAATAATAATAATTCATTTGATTTCTAAAGCACTTTTCATTGTGAAAAAATGTATGCAGAGTTTCTTGTCCTCCTGATTAATGGTGTGTGTGTGTTGTGATGATCTCATTCAAGGAGCACTACACAAGCGCGCGCACACACACACAGTTTGTTGTTTTTGTTCTATTAGTGATTTACACACTTTCTCAGTTGGTTCATTATAAAAGATACAAACCTGAAAACAAACGCACTTAAATATTAAATAAAAGGACCACAGTAATGAGGCAGGAGGAACATATTTTTTTAATAATGGTAAAATTGTTATTTAAAAATGTGCCCCTAAAAAATATTTTTTGCCCCTAAATTTCTCATTTAGGGGCAAGTGTGCCCCTAGTGAAAAAGCTTAGCGTACAGCCCTGCATTAGTAGTAGTAGTAGTAGTAGTAGTAGTATATAGACCTTTTTAAACATAATCATTGTCACGATCAGAGCTCGTGTCTGCCAGATGAGGAGCAATCAGCGTGGCTGCAAGAGATCACCTCATCAAGCGTTCCCTACTTCAACTGGCAGAACCCGTCATCCAACGTCGCAGTGTTAAACTGCCTACCGAGGTACGACGACGCTACCTGAAGACCAGCTGTAACTACCCCTGTTTATGCTTGCCCTAACCTTCTGTTTCTTGTGCCCCAGGACTTCGCTCCAGCGCCCTTCCACCCTGACGTCTCGAGCCCCAGCGTCCTTCCACCCTGACGTCTCGAGCCCCGCAAAGAGGACGCCTGCTCGCTCTCAAGCGCAAGACCTGCGTCCTCTCTCTCTCGCTGCCGACAGCTGCACTGAAGTGCACCTGCTCTCATTCTTCTTCCCCCCAAGAACATTATAACCTCCGTGTTGTTCACATTCCTGTTTCACATTCCTGTTATACTCTGCTTGGTTGGGAAGAATAATTAAAGAACCCTAAACCGCTCCATTCTCTCCTCCTGTGTTTTGCTATTGGGCTCCGCAAGAACCCCCCATCCTCACAATCATGAACATTCTAAATCCCAAGTCTATTTCCTGTTGCAATGTTTGCTAATACAATAGCTGAGAGGAAATACACTTATAGGCCCAAGCTGTTATCCTAGCAACTGAATTCCTATGAAAAGGTAAGTTATTGATAATAGTAGCATGGTGGGTCTTTACCTACGGAGTCAGTCAGTAGCAGCAGGTTAAGGTCCTCTATAGAGGAGATGGGACTGTTCCTAACCAGCTCCACCAAGGCTGCAGGCAGAGGGTCCCCCTGCACACACACACACACACACACATGCACACAAACACACACACACACACACGCACACGCACACACACACACACACACACACACACACACACACACACACACACACACACACACACACACACACACACACACACACACACACACACACACACACGAAAACAAGAAGAGCATTTGTTAAAAGGAATGGAGGGCTGCAATCACAATGTCACAATGCAAAATTTAGATGAGAGGTTGATTATGGGAAAAGAATAAAGGTGACATTTAAAGCATTTGTCAACAGTGTGTACACATGACAACACCCAACCCCCCCCCCCCCCCCCCCCCCCATCCTGGCCTGCATCTATATCCTGCATTAGAATATGAGGATTTTCCAAACGATTCCTCTTGGTGAAGGAGGAAGGCGAGTAACCACCATGCAGCAGTAGCCCAGGAAGAATGTAAAATGTGACTTCCAGAAAGAATATGTAAGCATACACTCATACAGGATTTTTGCAGGATTTTTGGAGAAAGCATGGCACTTGAGACAAAACACACTAGGCTATATCCTATATAATTGTATTTGAATTCCTCTTGTTTCTTTGTTTACATACATTGCATTGCGTACAGCTTGTGTTATATACGTTTTTATTGTATTTTCTTGTATTTTCTTTTTCTTGTGGCCATCTTGGTCTATATGTCATTTGTCAAGTAATTGGTCAAGTATATTATTATATACTTATTGTTATGTGTCTTGTAAGCCCATATGGGCTGGGCATACACCTGTATGTAACTAGACACAAAAATAAAAACCATCAAATCAAATCAAATCAAATCATACACTCATCATTACCGTCTTCTCCAGAGTCAGACAAGAAGATAGATTAAAGTTTTCTCTCTGTGCGTTCAGTAGAAAGCTATCCGGCTGTAAGCTAGCCTAGCTTAGCACAAATTAATGGAAGTGGATACGGACCACTAGCCTAGCTCTTGGCCAAAAACACCTCACCCAGAGTTTTATGCTAGGCTAGTGGTCCGCACAGAGTATCTGGTATCAATCTTGTTGTCTGACTCTGGAGAAGACGGTAAGCATATTTCACATAATGTTAGTGTGTTCCTTTAATATAACACTGGATTTGCTGCCCTTAAAGTTGCACCAGGTCGTTTGGAAAAGAAAATAGTTACCTCTGCAATAACCACCACTTGAAAAGTGTTTATAGTGTCAACACAAATCCAAAAGAATCGCCTTTTAAAACAAAGTGAACCAACATTGGTTCTCATTCTCCAACATTTTTCAAAGCGTTCTCTTGGAAGACTTATCTTGGAACCGACTGAGACAGAATCAATGGCAAGTTCACTCTGAGTCCCGAACGTGCTGGTAATATGTCTTAAGTGGCTCAAACGGTCGCACCTGTGATATGATCTGATATCTGCTTGGAGAATGGCATTATGTCTTAAACTCGAAAGCGCGTCCCCGTTCAGGTAATTTGCATACAAAACAATGCCTCCAGAGCTCTTTATAAGGCAAAGTAATGACGCAGCTGTGTGTTAATGGATGTGGAAGTGCCTTGCGAGTCTTGCGCGACCCATCGAAATGAGATTAGATTAATGTATTGTCATCATATATAGTACAGCTCGTGGACGTGGTACACCTGCCTCATCGTGCGCGCACACACACACACACGCGCGCGCAGTATACTGTAGCCTACGGCGTAATGAATGAACGCAGTATAGGCTTATTATTCCATTAATGCCTACGGCGTAATGAATGAACGCAGTATAGGCTTATTATTCCATTAATGACTTGTTGCATTAGGATTTAGTAGATACTATATGCTCTGCCCTACGTATCAGTCTGTACTTATGGCAGAGGCAGAGCATATATATAGTATCTACTAAATCCTAATGAAACAAATAACTAGAATATATTAAGCCTATACTGTTCATTAGACACGTAGGCCATACTGGCGCACACAAGACTTGTTATGGAATATTAATGCAGTCTATTTCCATGCGATTAGCTTTAGTTCTTATTTATTTATTTATCCACTGTCATTTCAGTGTTGGTGTATAGGCTATAGGGCTGACCTTTGAAGCTTTTTATGGCAATCGAAGCTTCGGGGCCGAGCTTCGATTTTAATTCGATTTAATTTTTTTTTTATCTTATGTTTTGGGACTTGTACAGCACTTTGGTAAACTTTGTTGTTTTTAAATGTGCTCTATAAATAAAGTGGATTGGATTAATTAATTAAGTAGCCCCTTTCTTGACTGTGACGCAGCCAACAAGGTTTCACTCGGCTGCCATGCCTGGGTGCAGTGGGGCTGCTCTCACAGCCAACGACATGACATTACATAATTATGTTGCAACCTTCGTCTATCAAGCAAACAATTATATAAATATTTATATGTAGTTGATAGAGACAATGGCAGAATTCGACTTAATTAAGCACGTTTTATTAAGACATAATTTGATATGGGTCGGGACACTTTAAAAAAGCAGCACAATGAACACAAATCTGTCCGACATAGTCTTATATAACAAACGGCATTGCTTCGCTTCTTCGTCGACATGTCTGCTGCACATGTCCTTGTTATTTTCAACACAGATAATTTAATTGGAATGGAGGCGGGAAGGCGCCGCTTACTTTCGTTTCATTGGAATGGAGGCGTAAGATTTTGGAGGCAAAAAATTATAATAATAATAATAATAATAATTTAAATATATATATATATATATATTTTTTTTTTAAACTTCGATTTTTATTTTTTATTTTAGCTTGTGCCATCGAACGAAGCTTCGAAGCTTTGAAGTATTTAAGACAGCCCTAATAGGCTATATAGTGTATTTCAATATAAGTTTAATTGATTAATGATATATTCGAAGGAATGCAGGTTTATAGCTATATCAAATAAAGGTCTGTCCCATCTTATACCAATCAATGGGATATATTGCATGTTGACCTGCATTCTTTCATATGTATATAATTAATCATTAAAACAGATGTGTAACAAATAAGAAATACAAATTCCACAGAAGGCATTAAATAATTATTATTTTCAATAATTTCACAATAATTGCATAAGTGTTTGAATATCTGAGTAATTAACGTAATTATACATTTGTCCCAAATAGCTGGTTCAGATATGGTTAAGCAGCTGCCCTGTGATCAGATGAATCCATATTATTTATTTTTCCAACATCAAATGCGTAATTTCTTATCGTACAAATATTGTCATATTTATTTTAATTAAGATTAAGTAATTAATTCCAAGGAGGCCTGTAGCGTTAACATGAAGGAATCACTATGAGATCACAGTCTGTCAAGTTAATAAAATTTTCAATTAGTCAATCAATCATAAGTGTGCTCGTCAGCACTCTTAAATCTGCTCTCAGCCACGCTCAAATCTGATCTCAGGAAAATTTGGGGACTCGCGCTACCAGCCCTAATATGTTTTAAATGGGCAGAAATCTGCCTAAGAGGACATTTTTGGTCGTAAATTCGTTCGGGAATGAGACCCATTGAGCTCAGTAGGGGATGCTTCTTCGTATGATAAAAGTGGTTGGAGGGTAGGGGCACCACAGCAAAACAGATCATTTCTAGTTTGAAACAGTGCTCCTCGGATCCTGGTTTTCTCTTGTATAATTATTTGTATTGAGTATTTTATATATAATACTTTATTTAGACTTTTCAGAGGTCGATTTTTATCTGGACATGTTGAGTTAAGCACAATACATCACTGTGTCATTTAATAACACGGCCTCTTTGAGAGTGTACATTTTACACTAACCATGATCACCCCATCTCACAGGCAACAGGCCGCGTGCAGGCTTGGTGTGGGGTTTTGACAAGGGCTTTTGGGGGGGAGGAGAGACGGGTGGCATTAGCCACAGTGTGGACACACAATGGCCACTAAGTGCGGGGTGAATGACTATTGGCCTTGTGTCCTCTCATCTGCTAACATTTAGGGGTCAAAGGACGCAGGAAGGAGCCAGGAAGTGGGGGAAGGAGTGATACAGAGGAGGAGGAGAGGAAGAAGAGAGGAGGTGGATCTGAAAAACAGAGGGATAATGGATGAATAAAAAAAAGGTTAAGGTTAAGACAGGGGATGGGGATCAGACGTGGTCCGAGACACTTCCCCGATTAGCTTTAAATGGTGAGGCAAAACCAGTAATCCAGTCTGGCCGGTGTACCGCAGAAGCTTAATTAATCATACATTGAAATGTAAACATTTTGTAAGTAATGAAATCTATTGTAAAACATCATTACCTAAAATGAAGCATGTCCTATAACTACTCACAGCCTGACAACCAGGAGAATGTGTTTGTATTTCAAAGATGAGTTAAATATTCTTGAACATTCAAGATTAATTTGAGCGCAATATTTCTAAAATGTGGTACTTCACTATTAGAAGTAGGCTATTCAAGAGCCTGATACAAAACCCATAATCATCTGCTGTTATTGCACTTATTTGCCTTCATTACACCTTCACTTACCACACACACACACACACACACCTTGTGTTATTTTCAAACTACAGTATAAATCATTTTTTTAACATGACTTTTATTTTTAGGGCAGGACCAGCCCTGTAAACATGTGTGACATTCCATTCGGTTTCTGGGGGAAAAGAATGAACTCCTGAGTGAAGCTTTAGCTATAGAGGAAGCAGCCATCCAATGCGTGAACATGGCATTCACACCCTAAGCCCCCCCCCCCCCTCTCCTACTGTATGCTATCGACTTCTCTCCCATTGTTGGCCGGCTCTACGGAGAGTCCGTTTATACAGGAGGGAAATGCCGGGAATTACCATCTCTATCCCAGAGCCGCCGATGCCCCCCGAGGAGTCATCACAACCACTTCCTCCCCACACCGACCGCCCCGAACCCCGCCTGCCTGCCTGGCTAATTGAGCCTGATGTTAATTATGGGATATGTGTCTTTGTTCACACCGGGGGCCCGGCTGTCATGACGTGATTTGCGTCTTAAGCGGGGAAAATTAGACAAACACTTCATCTCTCTGGGCGACCGATAAACAAAGCAGACGTGCGCAGACACACACGGACGCCGGACGCGTAAACACTGCGCCGATGAATGTCCTCAGTGCATTAAAACATATTTTTATTATCACACGGAAACAAACCCAAACAACAGATCAAACTAAAAATGACTAAAAAGAGAGACTCAATTACGTACTGTACAAGAACTTGAGCAAGAAGCAAAAAGGGTCAGTCAAAAGAGGTACATAGGTACTGAAGGTAAATACCCGCCTCGCTGTCTCTCTCTCCTTCTGAAGCCTCTAACCTCTACCTCTCAGCGTCCAAGCCCATCTGGAACAGTTACAATGTTCTACATAATGGATTTCTACTGATGAAGCCACGGCGATGACAGCTGTTCGGCCATTTTAGCAGGCCTTGTGCTGTAAAAGAGACACTGTAAATCACAGAGACAGCCTATAGAGTCTACCGCTGCTGCTGAGCCAAAACCCACAGATCTCTAAAAGGGTCACGCTCTCAGGAACCGGGGTTTAGAATGGGCTTCGTGGTCCATAGAGTTCATGCAACTTGCTCACAGCGTAGACCAGGGTCGGGACCCCGAGGGGGTCGTAAAAAAGATGAACAAATACAACATCGTGTTTATACTTTCTTTGTAAAGTAGCTTTTATCTTGTGAAATTAAGAACATTTGAAGTCTAAAGCCCTCCTCCAATCATTTATCAAGTTAAACGGGATGCATAGGAGAAATAAAAAAACATAACTTTGTATCAAACGCCACCATTCTTCTGCCTATGCTTGACCGTGTTACTGTTTGGGTCACAAACAGGTACCCCTCTGTTTATAAGGGTTGCGAAGCAAAAAGGTTGAGAACCACTGGATAGAGGTCCACTTTCACTTCAGGGAAAAACATGAACACCACCGAAACTAGAGATAGGCCTACAAGGTATTTTCCCCTACTGGACATACGGAAGTGCTCCGGCAGCTACCAGACGAATAAGAACACCCAGAAGGTGTTCTTAAATACCACAGCAATGACAGCAGCATTTCTGGTACAAAAAAAAACATTTTATTGCCTGGTTATAGTTCATTAGCAGAAGCTTTAAAAAAAAAAAAAAAGCATGTTTTGGCCGACACTGGCCTTCATCTGGGCAGATCTGACTACAGAACCTCTTGAGGAATGCCAGGTACAGGAGCTGCAGCGGGCCGGGCAGGAGAGGGAGGATCTAATGGTATATAATTAGGGGGTCTAGTTTGCTGCCGGCATAGAGGCAGCGGGAGCAGCACATGTGTGGCGTCTCACATGTGAAGACTGAAGGAACACACACGGCCGTGGTGGACATCACTATAGCGTGTTGAAAGCAGGACATATATCATGTTCTGTCCTATGGATGAGACACTAAACAGAGGTCCTGACTGAATCAATCCCTGTCTCCTGACCTGAGCCGTTCAGCCATTGTGTAGTGTGATGTGTGACTGGTGCCCAGTGTATGGCAGCCATTGAGCCTGCGTAGCCCAAGGTTTGGTGCTACCAGTGGTGGTGAAGGAAGCAATTTCCATCCTACATTGTGGAGAGCGCTTTGAGTGTCTAGAAAAGCACTATATACATGTAATGAATTATTATTATTATGTATTTAGAATCAGTTCTCATCATAATTGTAATTGTAATTGGGGTGGGGGGTGGCATTAGTGCTAATCTCGCTAATGCTTTGAGGTGTATGATGAGGTAGAATTATTATTATTATTGAAGAACTCAACGTTCTAATGATGATGTAACACTGTTGAGTTGTAGAATTCCGAGAAAATATTCCAATAAACCTACACCTGAAAGAGTTGGATTATAGTTTTTTATACAACAGGTAGGTCCGACCACGCATTGTGATTGGTCGAGAGCGCTCTAAACCGTGAGTATATTCATGATACACTCACGGTTAAATCACCATGAATATACCACTGCGCTGGCTTTAGAATGTTGTAGAAAGTTTAAACTGCCATTCATCAAACGGAAACTGTCAACATGACCTACTCAACGTTACATTTGATTTAACGTACCTGTTAACTATAAACGAGTGGATAGATATAGAGGACGGGCCTACATCTAATGGTGTTCATAAAAACAGCATTATTAGACATGCCAATCCAACGAAAGATGAGCTCTCGTGGCACAGCCGTGGCAATATTCATGACATCCCACCACTCCTTGTGTATTATTGCTTAATTGTCCTATTGCTGTCTGTGGATCACCAGGGAGTAATTTTGAGTTCCGACTCCTGGGTTCCACTCTCCTGACACCTCCGTTCGGTCTCTGTCCTCACCTGATGCACATAGTTCCTCGCGAGACAGCAGCAGTCCCACGTCGCAACCATAATATGGTAGTCATGGTTACATAATATATAGTACTGCTGCTGGAGAGACATGGAGCCACTTTCTTGTGATGACTTTCTTTTACAAGGAGGATAAACTAACTTTGTACAGGCAGACTGTATGATTTGATGCCACCCGTACTGCAGTTAAGAGTTCGAGTGTGGGGAATTCCTGGTCATAATACCTCAAAGGCCACTCTGCACCTTCCCATCTTGAAAATAGCTGGGCCTGTCAATGTGCATGTTCCCTCACATGTGGGACTCGTAGATGACGAGAGGGGTTGGAGATGAAGAGGGATGTTAAGTCTATCATCCCATGATATACATTTGACTCAGAGTGACTCCCGTAGAAGTTAAACAGAGTTGGGGAGAAAGTCGGTTAATTTCACTCTTGTGGAAGAAATTATATATTTCGTTTTCATTCAAGGGAGCGCTCCTGAACTGGCTAAATTGGTGGAAAAACCGCCTACTATGCTGGTCAATACGCTATTTGTGGCTTATAGACAGGGTAGAGACTCCGCCCCCAATAGGAAGCTACGTGCATTGACCATATTCATACGGTGGCCATTTTGCTCTTATGGCATGACACGGTGGTGTAGTGGTTAACACTGTCGCCTCACAGCAAGAAGGTCCAGGGTTCGATTCCCGCTTGGGGACCAGGTTTCCATGATGCCAGGTACCCAGGTGGGGTATCTCCCAGGCCTTTCTGTGTGGAGTTTGCATGTTCTCCCCGTGCTCGCAAGGGTTTCCCCCCCGATAAGATAAACCCAATGGAAAAACATGCACAACAACAGATCGCTAACGCTGTGGCGTCCTTGACGAAGACGGACAGGAGCACTTGGATTGGTCCCCTGGCGCGGCTCACGTTGACACCTGTCTGCTCCCGGCTGCCCTTGGGGGGGAAGGACGACGGGATGGGTTAATCGCAGAGACGAATCGCATCGGCGATTCTAAAGAGACAATGCATGCGTGTGTGTTCCGGTGTGTGTGCTCAAAACTAACCGCTGTGTGTACCGCTAAAACATTGAGTGTCGTTGCATGCCGAATAAAGACCTCTGCAACAGGTCCTGCATTATAAGAGTGGAAAAGAACCCAACCTGAGCATGACATAAGAGCAATGGTCTTATGCACAATGGTCCGTTTGAGCATGAATGACATCCATTACACCCGGCACTAGGCATGTGTCAAGATCTCAAACTGCATATTCTGTTTGTGCTCGTGTATCCATATCTATATATATATTCTTGTTTCTACTGTATATTCCTTCCACAACATTCCACATTCTGCAGTTCTGTACAGTCACAATCTGGAAAGAAGGAAAACCAACCCAAAACATTCATTCAAATGTTCTGTGATCCAAGTTACACTGTATAATGTTATGTGAAGTTGCCAATAGATGCTGTTTAAGGTTGTTTTTTACCTTAACAAAGATGGAACTTTAGGTGTCTTGGATCCACTCACTCACTCACTCACTCACTCACTCACTCACTCACCCAACTGCCCACCTGGTCGCTCACTCACTCACTCACTCACTCACTCACTCACTCACTCACTCACTCACTCACTCACTCACTCACTCGCTCACTCACTCACTCACTCACTCACCCAACTGCCCACCTGGTCGCTCACTCACTCACTCACTCACTCACTCACCCAACTGCCCACCTGGTCGCTCACTCACTCACTCACTCACTCACTCACTCATACTGACTCATCTCCATCACGCCAGCTAACCTGGTCGCTCACTCACTCACTCACTCACTCACTCACTCACTCACTCACTCACTCACTCACTCACTCACTCACTCACTCACTCACTCACTCACTCACTCACTCACTCACTCACTCACTCACTCACTCACTCACATACATTCTGACTCGTCTCCATCACCTAGCTAGCCCATAATGCAGTAACAAAGGTCCACGTCTGTCCGTCCATTTGACGGCCAGATCCACTATTTCCATTTGACCTCGTTAAAGTTGTGACTTAAAGGGGACATAGCCTATTTATGTATCTTTTCAACAAGTTTATGTGACTTTTTATGCAATGTTTTATACAACCACACCACTAAACTTTGGGTTTCTGCCAATATTGAGTTTGTGTGACGATGTGTGGAGAGGAAATGGATCTCAAATAAAGGCTTGAGGGTCTGTTCGCCTAGAGCTGGTAGTGAACCTCAAGGTTGTCACATCTGGGAAGACAGGAACTAGAAAGGAAGTTATAGATCTGATTGGGTGAAAACGACCGAAGAGAATCAACAAAACCAACAAAGAAGAGGTGTGCCCCGATTTGACTTGTTTAGATGGTCACTTCCCATAACTTGTTTGCTCTGTGCGCAAGCGCGCGCGTGTGTGTGACAGTCTATGACCTGTATTGTCTTGACCCACATCCCCTCAGTCCCTATAGACTGACTACAGAGACTGACCCCGTCAGTGACTCACTGACAGATATAATCTTTCACTCTGCCCCATTCAAATCTACGGTATTGTGTCTATGAGGCTATGAATGGATGTCATATCTTCAGACATCGTCTAAAGAGGCTAAGGGTATTTCTAAATGGAGCGTTGCGATGTTGTCAGTTCTTACTAGTGGGCCTCACTTCTTGACCTCAGCAAAAGACTGTTGTTTCCCTTTGACCCCAGAAGGTGTAAACTGTCCCACGTTGTGGTGGAACACTGACTGAGACATGAAAACCATAAATAGTAATAATAATAATAATAATAAATAGTAATAATAATAATATGGCATCTGCAGCTGGTTAGAAAAGCGCAGCTCCACTGCTACTTGGTCAGTCTCTTGATGAATTGAAAATGGAGGAACCTTATGTAAACAAGACGAAAGTCTTTTTCTGGTCTTCATCCTCTTAGCAGTTGTTTGTATTGAGCTGTACTGCATTGTATCCATTCTGCAATCTGTTAATAAAGTTTTCAATCAATCAATCAATCAATCAGTTAACCAAGGTGCTTACGGAGACCAGTCAGAAGGGTGGATTCAGCTACACCTGGCTCCTCCAACTAGCTAGCAGCTGTCCCCGCAGATAATATGATGGTTTTTCGAATGGGCTGGATTTACACAAAGTACAGAAAACCTTCTGTTCTGTGGAACAGAGCAGATCTACTGAGGGAATACTTGTGGGTTTCTGAACAGGTAAAAGTCTGATTCTGTTTGATTTTGTCCCCGTTGAGATGACCGTCTGAGTCTGGTTTCCCCAAATCATCAGATGAATTTTGGTCCATTGTAATTCAGTAGACTGAAAGTATCTGTAGTTTTGTAAAAACCCAGCCGAGATCTGTACCCTAAAGACTCCCTAAATATATATTTTATGTCTGTGTTAATACAGCCTTAGATAAAAGGTAGCTGGTTTCATTTCCATGGTTAAAGTAAGGAAAAGCCCATGATGTGTTTGGCTATCTGAGTATGATTAAAATATTTGGACTATATATCATTGATCATTGATCAATGATTAGTGTTTTTTGGAGCGGGCATATTTGTATGTGGAATATAATTTTAAATATAATTTTCCTCTGATCCAAAACATCTCTTTCTCTGTTCATCTGACTTGTCTGTTGCTAAGTACTTTAGTATTATTCATGTTAACAGACCAAAAGCTGTCACTCCACTATTTCATGTCCAGATAAAAGTCAAAAGATATTCTTGGGCCATGACAGCTGATTTACATTGTGCTGAATATTGCTGTCTGTCTGTCTGTCTGTGTGTCTGTCTGTGTGTCTGTCTGTCTGTCTGTCTGTCTGTCTGTCTGTCTGTCTGTCTGTCTGTCTGTCTGTCTGTCTGTCTGTCTGTCTGTCTGTCTGTCTGTCTGTCTGTCTGTCTGTCTGTCTGGCTGGCTGGCTGGCTGACTGGCTGTCTGTCTGTCTGGCTGTCTGTCTGTCTGTCTGTCTGTCTGTCTGTCTGTCTGTCTGTCTGTCTGTCTGTCTGTCTGTCTGTCTGTCTGTCTGTCTGTCTGTCTGGCTGGCTGGCTGGCTGTCTGGCTGGCTGGCTGGCTGTCTGTCTGTCTGTCTGTCTGTCTGTCTGTCTGTCTGTCTGTCTGTCTGTCTGTCTGTCTGTCTGTCTGTCTGTCTGGCTGGCTGTCTGTCTGGCTGTCTGTCTGGCTGGCTGGCTGGCTGGCTGGCTGGCTGGCTGGCTGGCTGGCTGGCTGGCTGGCTGGCTGGCTGGCTGGCTGGCTGGCTGGCTGGCTGGCTGGCTGGCTGGCTGGCTGGATGCCTACCTAACGAACATGTGGCCCCCATGATGATGTTGTCAGTAGGTTTGTTGACAGATGTATTCCCTTGTTCACAGTCTGACCCATCTGGAACACTCAAATGATGGAAGTTGCACTACAGCAGGCTCTCCCAAACCTAGGGTTGGGAACCCCAAGTGGGATCTCCTGATATCAAAATGAGGTCCCCAGAGAAATTCCTAATCAAGCTTTAGTGACTGTAATAATATATGATTACTAATGTGACATAGTAAGGGAACACGATGCCAACCCCAGCCAGCCATTCAATAGTCACAGTCTCTATAATCACAGTCAGACAGTAGGATAGCTTCCTCCACTTCCAAAAACAGCACTGCACCTCTGGGGACCCCTATACTAGACCCCCAGGGGTCCTTGAGGAAGTTTCAGGGGTTCCCCATAAGAATGGGTAATAGTTTAAATGCACTTTTGTGACCGGTTTCATTCTTATCTCCTCGACAGTAGATATAGACAGACATGGAATTCTGTACTTAATCATATCTAACAACTAACATCTTCTCGGATGGGGGTCACTGAGGCAAAGTATATTCAAATGGGGGTCCAAGGCCTAATAGCTACCAACATGTAGGGGTCCTCCAGGTGAAAAAGGATGAGAACTGGAGCATGTGCCTCATCCAGCCAGAGAATATGGTGCTTGCCCCCGTTTCTCTGCTGAGCACAAGCCGTAAACCTCCAGGAGAGGTCCTGGACATGTGTCTGCCCCCAGGCCCTCACTCACACAGCCACTTAATGGGAGAAATAACTGTTATTTTCTCTTTAACGGATTCCAACCCCTCCGCATCAATGGAGGCATAATAGGCTTGAGTTCTTCAGGGTTTATTTGGCCATAATAGGATACTGGAATTATTGTTTTCATAAAGTTTACATGAGATGGGATGTTAGTTACCCATTGTTGGGTGCATAAAAACAGGTGCAATAACTCAAAACAATTTATCAAATAAAGTATAAGTAAAGTAAAGTAAAAAAAAAATATATATATATATATATTATAATAGTAATAGTAATAACAATAACGTATATTTGATCATTATCATGTGTCATTAATTAGAATCACTCCATAATGAACGTGCTTCACAATAACTTATAAGGGAAGGTACAAAGGCAAGGTAAGGTCCCCAATCTGCTGTTCATTATTGTGAGTAAATACATAATAGCCTATAATCGTATTAGTTACAATACAAGGGAACAGATGGAATAGCATAGAAACAGAAACAGAAACAGACGCACAGTAGTTCCATTATGATTGACGCAGCAAACTCACCTCGGTCGCGCCAGACCGCAGACCCGCCGCCAGCAGCGCGAGCAGCAGCTGTATCCACCACGCGCTCATGTTGCTGCCCAGCCTCGAGACTCCGCGACGGACCGGGCATTTATGGAGGAGGCGCGCGTCCCTCTCCTCGGCACTGCGCGCGGGGACAGCAGCGTCTCGCCCTGCGGACGGACCGGGACACCCACACACTGTCGTCTCCGGGAGGCGAAGATGATCCAGATAATGACCAATTGTGCTCAGTCAGTCAGTGGGCCCCGCCGTCAGTCAAAAGTCCACTTTATTAGAGGACATTTGACTTGGTCACTTGGAGTGTGTAAGCTTCATCAACGTTGAATTTTGGACGTTGTGTTCCCCCCCCCAAATATACTCAATACAAAGTGTTCTAGACAAAGTGGTGTCGTATGAGAGTAATTGGCTCTATAAATGCAATTGCAACAAAAGTGCATCAGCCACCATATAATTGTAAAGCAAATACACACAGCGTCAGACTAAATTTGCCACACGACGAGACTATCCAACAGGACTCAGAATAATTATGAAAAAAAAATCAATTATCAAATAAAAGTTAGATTATCCAAAGAAAAAATCGAGATGTTTCAAATAGAAAATCCAAAAAGTCCTCGTCTTTTCCACAAGTTTCCCCACAAAATGCCTGTGATGACCGTGAACAATGCGTCCCAAATACAAAAAAAAAAATAACGGTACCGGAGTGGAGTTTGCGGTCCTCTTCTTCTTAAGAGCCTTATCAATAACTAGAGCGCTGGCTCGTGCGCCTGGACCTGCCTGATTACGCAGCGCGCGCGCACAGGCAGCGGTGGTGAGATGAAGAGTCTCGTGGTGGTGACCCGCCGCTCAACAGTATCTCTCTCCCGCCCCCTGCCTGAGGAATGGCTCATAATCTGCATACAAAGGATGGGGCTAGTCCAGAAACAACTGGCCTCGCGCTGAAGAAACTATTAGCAATATTTCCTGTGATTTTGATCTAGAGGGATATCATATTCCTAAAGCTATGCCAAGACTTTGAAAGAAAGATGATGAAAGTGCCTTTCGTTGAAACGCGCATGGTAATTTGTTTTTCTTTGTAGCACATGATGAGTTTTATGTTGATCAGGAGGACCTCTCATCCTAGACCTATAGGCTATATTTAAAATGTTATATAACCTTTTTGAATGAAAAAAACATCAGTGTATAATTTAGTTTGCTAATTTTTGTTCAGTTATTTCATTAATTTAGTTTATGTAAAACAAAGATGCTTTAGGCCAAAAAATAAAAGGAAGTCTAATGAATAACCCATAATACTAAATGCAGCCTCCTGCATAACTAACTGAGCCTTTTTCCATCTGCTATTACTGGAGAGGTCACAGTGATAGTTGTCATGTTCAGTGACTCGTATCATACACCCCCAGCAGCACCATGCACCCCCTGACCAAGGAAAGTAAAGGTGTTTCTAAATATCACAGGAGTTATTCTCAGACTTCTGACCTTTCACGCTCGCTCATGTTTAGGGAACATTTCGGAATAATGCTTCTGCTGCCTTAAATTCAGACCACTTGGACCCAAAAATAGTAAGTTACTGTATAGGCCTGTTGACAGAATCCGGCTATAGGGCGACAATAATGTGGTCAAGAGGCATGGTTTCTATCTTTGGTGTGGTTTATTTATTCACATGGCAGAGCAGCAGTTCTATAGTTCTCCTCTCACTGAGAGGCTGGGGGGAAGAGAGATCGAGTAGGAGGAGACATATCTATTTATACTCGCCACCTGGTGGTGTCTTGAGTAACTCCGCCTAGAGCGCCCTCTAGTGGAAACAGTTATATATACAGTTAGACAGTTAATAACAATCCTACCTAGAAACTCTGACTTCAACACTCCCACTTAGGTTTGTATTAGCATACTGGCTAACTTCTTCGAAAGGCATTTTACAAAGGAAATAATATACTCCAAAAACATCAAAAGAATATGGCAGTCAATATCTACACACCAAACATGGCCTCTGCAAATCTCTTCAATTTCGATTTGGAAGCAGGTTTCGTCATAGCGTCTGCTACCATTTCGTCCGTTGGACAATACATCAGTGTCATCCTTTCTTCTCTGATGACAGATCTGATGAAATGGTATTTTATATCGACATGTTTACATCTCTGTCGGCACACAGGGTTTCTAGCAATCGCAATGGTTCCCTCGTTGTCCTCGTAAACAACAGTCTTCTTATATACATAGGTATCCATCCCTTCGAGCAGTTGTTCCAGATAAATACACTCCTGTATGGTCATAGCTAGAGCCATATATTCGGCTTCACAAGTTGATAAAGCCACGGTGGGCTGCTTCTTTGTTTTCCACAAAACCAGTGAGCTGTCTGCGTTCAAACTCACACAATATCCAGTGGTACTCCTTATATCTGTGGTGTCAGCTGCCCAGTCTGCATCACTGTAGGCTTTAATCTAGACCCTCGCTGCTCTTTCTGAAACACAGTTGTCTGTCTGCTGTACCTTTACGATAACGAAAAACATGTTTTGCTGTGATCCAATGCTCCTCTGTGGGGTCAGCGAAATGCTGTGACAGTTTACTCACTACAAAACATAGGTCAGGGCGGGTACATGTTGTTAAATAAATGAGGCTACCCACAGCTTCTCTATACATTTTTACATCTGTCAGTTTCTGAGCATTCTCCTGATAGTCTATGATAGTTTTGTATCACATGGTGTTTCCCTTGATCTACATTATTGCATGTCGAAATGTTTCAGGATCTTTTCCACATATCTCTTCTGGGATATTTTTAGACAATAGGCAGACTGTTCAAAGTCCATACCTAGAAAATGCTTTAACCTCCCAAGGTCTTTCATTTTGAATCGTGGAGAGCATCTCTTTCACCTGTGCTAGGCTTCTGGTGTTGTCTGCTGCTATGATCAAATCATCCACCCAAATGACGATGATCACTTTTCCTGACTCCTCTGACTCCCTCGAGTAAACACAGGGGTCTACTGGGTTCTGTAGGAAGTGATCTTCGATAAGGCATGTATGAAGCATCTCGTTCCAATTTCGCCCAGACTGTTTCAGGCCGTAAATGGATTTTTCCAGCTTACACACTAGCTTCTCCCCTTTCTTTTCGTAACTCTCAGGTTGTTCCATGTATATCTCCCTATCTATGGGTGCATGCAGATAGGCTGTTTTCACATCCATCTGATGTAGAATTAAATTGTCCTCAGCTGCTTTCTGCACCACTACCCTTATACTGGTCAGATTGGCTGTGGGGAAGAATGTTTCACCGTAGTCTATCCCCTCCCTCTGACTGTAACCCTTAGCTACAAACCTCGCTTTGTACTTATCGTGGCCTTCAATATCCTCCTTGATTGAATACACCCATTTTCCTCCCACTGTCTGTCTGCCCTCTGGTAACTTGGTTAGCATGAAGGTGTGGTTGTCCTCTAGGGACCTCATCTCCTCATACATTGCTTTCTCCCATTTACTTGATTCAGGGGACACTATGGCCTCTTTAAAGGTCTGAGGTACCCCACTAACTACCCTGTAGCAGTAATCAACGGTGGTGGGTGTACTGTCCTCCTCGTCACTCCCTTTCCGAGCATAGTCTGTCAGATACTTTGGGGGTCTGTGTTCCCTTGAGGGATACCTCCCACTGCTTGGGGCACTTGACGTCACCCTCGGGTGCTCCTCGGCATCGCCCTCTGGGGGTGGCTGACTGTCTGCCTGCACGACCGTGTTAAGTACACTGGGCTGATGTGTCTCTGTTTCTACACACCTTACTCTGGAGTCCAGCTCTGGCTCCTCTGTCTGTGTCTCGCCCTCACATGTTGTCTTTGTGACAAACTTGACTAGCCTGTGTTTCTGCACTCCCCTTTTACCGGGATAATAAACCAAGAAAGTGGGGCTTCCCTTGTCATGCCCTACAAAGAGTCATTTTTCACATCTGGACTCGAGCTTTCCTCTGTCCTGCAGGTATGCATAACACACTGATCCAAATCGGTGCATTCTGGCTAGATTACACTTCTTTCCTGTCAGTGCTGTATACAGGGTGGTGCCTGTGTGCTTATTAAAGCACCTGTTTCTGGTGTAAGCGGCTTCTTGCACCGCATAGTGCCATAGGCTCTTAGGTAAGTTACTATCTACTAGCTTACACCTAGCCATCTCGAAAAGAGTGCGCCATTCTCTCTCTGCCACTCCGTTCTGCAGTGGCGGCCGCCACTGGGGGGCGCTAGGGCGCCGCCCCCCCTCAGGCCCTGCCCTGGTTATATGAGAGAAGAACAAGAACAATTATTTTTTAGTTTTTTGTTTTATAGCCCTATAAATAATATAAATATAAAATATAATGTTTAAAATGAATAATATTTAATAATTTTAAGTATGTTTGTGTTTCCAATGCACAATATAACGTTACTATATAAAATAAAAAATACTCGTTTTCCTGAACAGGAAATGACTCACTTTTTTTTTTCTTTTTTCTTTTTTTTTGTATTTCTCGGCCCGGGCTAGACGCGATAGCGCTCTGAGTGCGCGTCACTGTGTGATCGCTGTATCCGTCTCAGCCAATCAGTGCGTAACGCGTTGTGCGTTGAAATATGATGTTTATGATGGAAGCCGGGCGCGATTTGAAGCGGTCTAAGCAGCAGCGTCTATTATTTTTTTCCGTAGCAGCATTTTTTTCCTTAGCCGCATTTCGCGGAGACGCTCTCTGATTGGCCGACGCGGCGATGCCAGTTTTTTCCTTAGCCACAGTTTGCAACATGTTCGAGACTGTGTGTTGTGAACTTGTGATTCAGTCTGGAGTCTGGACAGTGGGCAGTGAGTGGAATGGATATACATCAACAACAGTCTGGGGGACAGTCAGTGGACATACACTTTATTAAGCCTT